>NC_050525.1:28718421-28742628 GCF_002922805.2 Oryzias melastigma
CTTTTCCAACAGAATAATGAACTAAAACACAAACGGCTACAAACACCGAGAAGACCCGGAAGGTTCAGGAGTCCAAATCCACATTCCTCCTCCCATCATCTTCTGACCTGTTTTCAAAGCGTTATGTAGAACGATATCGTTTTTTGGGGCTGATATTATAGATTATTATTAGTATGTACCGATATTTAAGTGTATTTAAGAAATAAACAACTTTTCTTCACTATAAAATCACATTATACTTGACTTTATTAAACATACAGCAAGGAATCTCATAGGAACAAAGTGAAAATATATCCAAAAACATTTACTGATGATTAAATATGGCTGTGAATCATAAACTTTCTAATGTCAGAGATCTATCAGGAACAACATGTATCTCTATCAAATATAAAATATAAAACAGAACAATTACTGACTATGACTGTATACATAAGCTTTCCATTGCCAAGGATCTATTAGGAACAAGCACCCATGTCAAAATAAAGTGAAAAAGAACATTATCAGGGGATTTTTTTAACCAATAAAGTCAAATGATGTAAATATCGACCAATACCGATACTGGCACCAATATTTCACCCGTCTCTTCTTTTGGTTATGATGACGTCATTTTCTGGGACATAGTTTTTGCAGAGCGGCATTAGAAATTCACCTCTGAGTTGTGGGCGGGGCTACTGGACCGTTACGTGTTCTCCTGCTGGCTTATAGCCCCTCAGCCACAACCCAACATTAGCATTGCAACAGTTTAGATCCGGATTCCAGCTCGGACGAGGAAAACGAAGATTTATTTGTCTGCATGAAAATGGGGCGGAGCCAGGAGCTTGTGGCCCCACCCAGAGTATTTTCTGTCACAAATACGATCTTTTTCAAACTGAATTTTTTTGTCAGCTCCTGATTCACAAAGATTTGAATAAAGAAAGACTCAGAAATGCGGTTTTAAGTCTAATTTACAGAAACATTCTGGGTGTTAAGGAGCGGCTGCAGAAATCTGTCGCAGTGTTTGGTTCTGCAACCAAACAGTGGAGACAAAACGGGACATCTGAGCCGCCATCGTGCTAAGAAAACATAGTACTTCCAGACCTGCACTGAGGCTTCAAGAACAACGACATAAATTAAGATGTTGCGTGTCATCGACCCTAAACTGGACCAAGTTCAACTTCAAGACCGGATTTCTCCTCATTGACACCATCATCTGCTCATCATTTGAACTAATCCAATCTTTTATTCTTCTCGACGAGTGAGTAAAATCATTGTTCTGGCGCTCTGGCAGCCACTTCCTGCCTCAGTTTGCCGGCGAGTCTCGGCTCGCCGTCAGACACTTGCTTTCATGCAAATCTGCTGCGTTTGTTTGTCCTGGAAGTCAAATCATTATTTAAACCACAACCACTGCAAACCTCGACTGCATGAGTAACGTCTGTATGGGAGGGGGTCACGAAACCATGACAACATGAAACAACCTGAAAACACCCACAAAAATGCAGGAAAAAGAGGTTTGGGGGGCAAATCATTTCTCCAAGAATCCCTGGGCGTGACCGCCGGCGGCACGGCGATCGGTGCGCCCTGAAGTTACAGAGTAACTCCAGCCGTCAGGTAACCACAGGTGATCCAACGGCTGAGGAATCTCTGGAAACTTTTGCTCTCAGTCCGGCTGCCGTCATTCAGACGACTGGACCGGATTGGTTCACGAGGGAAAGACGTTCGTGAGAAGCTGAGCTTTGGAGGGGCTTTCAGGAGGCTTTGATGCGCAGCAAAGATGACAGCCGTTTCATCAGCAAATCAGTGACAACGTTTGTTCAGGAAGCAGCAATTCTGTTCCAACTTGTTCAGTTTTACTCCTTAAAGTTTGGAGAAATATTTAGAGGTTTCAGGTGTTTATAAAGTCTTTTAACTACCCAGAAAACAAAACAATTGTCATTATATGGAGCCCCTAAAGGGACATTAAAATAAGAAAAAAAAGCGAGTAAAAAAAAAAAATAAAAATTCTATATAAATGTATTATTTTTCAAAAGAAAAAAATAGGGGCTCTATAAAGATTGAAGTAAAAAATATATATATCTGGATGGTAACTGGTGCGCACAAATTACATGCAGAATTTTTTTTTTACTTCAATTTTTAGAAAAATAAAATGTTCTGGTTAGTATTTGAAAAAAAAATATCTAAAAATTAAACTAAAAAAATAAAATCTAGTCACTAACAGGTGCGCACCACTTAGTGACTAGTTTTTTTTTTCTTCGATTTTTGGAAAAAAACATTTTTTTTCAAATTGAATTTCTTTTTTCTTTAATGTCTCTTTAGGAGCTCCATACCTTAGGAAGTCAAACACAAAATCCTTATTTTCAAAAACATATTTTCCAAATGTTTAGCAGGTAGTTAAAGGGTTAAAGATCCACTCCAAAGAAACTTTTTTTAACATGTTCTTGTAGACATATATAAAGAAATTAAGCCTAAAACTTCCTTCCTGAGTATTTTAGAGTAAGAATTGAAGATTTTATGCACAAAGTTAACTAGCAAATATTTTGAGAATGCTTCACAGTTCACGTTTCCTGTTAAAAATTGACATTTGAACTTAACTTTAGCTCAAGACGGCACATCAAAGCTCATTTACCGAGCTGGAAAATTATTCTGTTACAAGTGAAACCCTTATAATTATTGCACAACATGCTTCAACATTCCAAAGCATCAATCACAGAATTACAGCGGATCGGCCCAACAAAGGACACGGGTCAAACCCAAATGATTCAGAACAAGAAGAACTCGTTTTTAACTATTTTGCTGTCAATTCAGCATTACTGGTATATGCTGTTAAGTGTTGTTGCGTCATGGCTCCACATGGTGGCGCTGAACAGAGGCTGAAGCTGAATGTAGCCAAAGTTAACCCTTTTTAACCATTTGGATCATATTTGATTATATTAGTATTATCCATACTTTCCTTAGAATTATGCATAACTCGTATTCTGTCCTGTAGTTCATCATCACTCCACTAGGGGCAGTAGAAGGCCCCATTTCAAAATGGCTGCTTACCTGAAACCTTCGGCGGGAAAAAGTTGAGCTAATATTTCCAACTTTTTTTTATATTTCAGCAAATGCTGTAACTAAAACAACATTTTTTTTTCCACATTTGCAATTAATTAGTTACTTTTTTTAAATTGATTCCTGGCCCAAGTAATTATACAGTTAGCCCTACATATCACAAATGTGTGGATCACATGTGAGGTGGTGGGTAAATAAGGTGTTTTTTTTCCAGAACTCTCATGTAAATATTTTGACATCTTAGGTGAACATTGTGAGTTAAAACTCACTAAATCGCTCAAATTATAATCGATACGATCTACTGTAGATCTCATTAAAAATGATAATATCATTATCAAAGGGTTTAAAATAAACATCTAAATCTCCAAAAATGTTCATTTTTCCTATTATTTGATTCAGTGGGTTTTACAGGGTTAACAGCAGAAACTAACAATTATTTCACCGGATCTCAGAAATCTTGAGATTCAGAATTTGAATTCAAAGTCTGAATGTGATCTTATTGGGTTGTTCAAAAACATCAAACAACTATTTAAAAAAAAAAAAAATATCAGCTTATCTGCTATGCAAGTTCACATAAACTGGGATTTGATGTTTTCTATTATGCTGGTGAGATGCTCCTTTTTTTAAAAATATAACCTGAATTTTATTTATTTATTTATTTTTTTAAACATTCAAACTCTTAGCGATTAGCAAATTTTAAGTCTAGTAATTGAGATGTTGCTGCTCTGGGAATCTGAGTTTAGTCGCATTTCTAACATCCGATCTTTGACAACTAAAGTCCTGTTTTTGAAATGGTGAACGAGAAAGAAAAATGTCAAAATATTTAAAGTACTGAATATTTTCTTTAGAGAAATAGACGAAATTATGTCTTTTAAGCTAATGAGAGGAGATCTCTCTTGAACTGCAATTCCTATTTTTTGTAATTTATGCTGAAATTAAAAAATAATCCTTAAAACCAAAAACTGGAGAAGCATTGTTGGTCAACATCGTCTTCCCCAACTCGTCACATGCTGACGTTTGGTTAAAGACCCTTCCTCGTCACTTTTTGACACAGGTCTGTAAAACCAGAACTAGTCACATCCAGTACTGATACCAAACCCAGTATCTGTGCCCTAACCCTGTACCGGTTCGGGGGCGGTACTGCGTCTGGTGCCGGGTTAGGGTACCAGTACGGGACGTGTTCCAAGGGGCAGTCTGCTTCCAGTACCACATCTGGTACCGCGGACCCAAATCGTCAAAAAGTGACGCGGAGTCGTCCTTAACCAAACGCCACTATGTGACGACTGTCACAGAACAGGAATGACGATGACAGCATCCTGGCATCTGCGGCTCCACTTTCCCACGAGGAGGCCGCGTTTGGTTCTGCGTCTCCTCCGATGCGGGCCCTGCTCAGACAGGTCGGGCAACATGCGGCAGAAGACTCCGCTGACGGAGCTGCTCTTTAAAACGCCACCATCACGCGAGGGGCCACGTCAGGACGGGAAAACAAACTTTCACTGGAGCATTAGGACGACTCCTGGTTCAAAATCAAAGCAAAAACTGAAGCCAAACTTCAGCTGCTGCTGAAAACATTTGCCTGAAGGGTTAGTATTTCACCTAACCCGACTTCTTGGTGCTCACGTTTTGCATAAGCATAGCCTGTTCCAGCAATGACAAGCAGGTTATTTCACCTTCAGAAAATCACCAACAATAAAGTTCAATTGAAGAAAATATCAAAGGTTTGTGTTTGGGGCGTTTATCGGCTCCTTTTCAAACATGTAAAAACACTTAGAACGCACTTAAACATGCATAACCTTTTGAGTCAATAGTGGCTATTATGATGCATGGGTTAATCATTGGCAGGAGAAACTGCTGCTCTGCGTGGGTTCAGGTTTTCAGCGTTACACAGAGGTGATTCATGAACGCACAACGCAGATGAGGCTGTAAAATTCTTTTATGGCCCCCCATGTCCCACATTAAACCGGCAGGAAGTCGGTCGAGAGAGCGAGCGAGCGGCGAGAACCGACGAGGGTTCTGGATGTCAGATAGAACCCAAACTGGTCCTGCAGCCGGATCCCAAACGCCGACTATAACACGGAGACGTGTTTGCTCGCTGCTCAGAGTTAATGAGCAGCTTCTTTACAGACAATAAAGCCCAAAAAGCCGTTTGAAAACAGCTCCAGCACGTGACTCCTTTCATTCTGTGTTTGCATAAAAATCCAGGCCACTCCATAACTGATGCTTTGTGCTGCATGCAGGTGCAACACGTGACACCCGTGCACCAGTCATGATTGGGGAGAAAGTCAAAGATGAGGCCCGGGGGCCGGATCCGGCCCTCCAGGCGGGTAACTCTATCCGGACCTCCAGATCATTTTAGTTTATCGTCATCAATGGCCCGATGTTGTCATTTCTAACTTGTATACTTTTAACAGAAAATATTTTTATGGAGAGTAAAATATTGAAAGTTATTTAAGGTTTAAGATTATTTATTCTACAATAATATTCCTGTCTTTTTATTATTCATATTTATATCAAACATTTACGGTTTTAAAGTTTTAAAACTTGGCATTCTGCTAGATTTTTGGACTATTCTGGTATTTACTACGTTTTTTTTGCTAGCATTTCAGCTACATGCTAGCCGTTTTGGCTAATTTAGGCTTTTTAAAAAAGAAGTTTTTTAGGTTCTAAATTGTTTTTTGTGGAGTTTGACTAATATTTACACACTACATGTTTTTTTTTTTTGCTAATTTGGCATTAAGCTAATATTTTAACTGGCTTTCAACTTCAGCATTTTCAGCAATCAGGGTTAGCATTTTTAGCTATCAATTTCAGCATCTTCAGCTATCAGCACTAGCTGCGCTAAATTCAGCTTACAGCATTCACACTAGCATTATTAATGCTGTATATTATGTTAAAAAGTTACGCTTTTAAAGTTTTAAAAATGTCATTTTGGAGTGTTCAATAAATGTTATCCTGTTCGGCCTAAGGTGAGTTTTGGATTTTGATAGATTTTGGCCCCCTGTGAGTGAGATTGAGTTTGACACCCTATGCACGCACGTGGCGGGACGGGATACCTGTTCAACCAAACAGCCTGCAGGAATCCAGACTTTCAGTTTCTGGAGGAACCACATGTTTCACCAGAACCAAACGGATTGGACTCTTCCAGAACCACCTGAATGTCCTGCACCTTCTGGTTTTCAGAGGATTTCTGCAAAACTGGATCCTGATATTTCTATTTCTTTGCATTTTATTGATCGAATTTTTTTTTTTATTTAAAATTAAGAAAAAGCAAAACTAATCTAAAACTGAGCTGAAGGAGCTCATGTATTTGTGTTAAAACTCTGACTTTATTGACATCCTGCAGTATTTGTGTTGCAAACGGCCCCTATTTAGGCAGAGAGCAGTAAACAGGTGAACTTTACCTGCTTTCGCTCACCTGTCAGGTGTCATTTTAGGACTTTAACCTGCCTGACTGCCCTCACAGGTATTCCACTGAGGCTTTTCCCTCTTTCCCCCGCGGCAGTACGGCTGTAAACCAGAAGAAATCGGAGGTTTTCGTGCAAAAGGCCGCAGCTGCGGGCCGGCGGCGCCTCTTACCCCGGGCTTGACGTCCTCGAACACGGACGCGTCCTCGCCTCCGTCCGCTCCCGACATCCTGACGGGCTTCAGCTGCGCGAAGACCGCGCGCTCCTCCGCCGCGTGCGGCGGGTTCATGGGTAGTCCTACACTGGCTGCCATCGCAATCAATACTTCACTGATCAATGATGTCGATGAATGCACATAAGGGATTCTGGTCGGGAAAGGAGCGGGACTGCGGAGACCTGACGTAATCCACAGCCCTCCTGTAGCTTCTGAGTCCGCAGGTAGATTTTACCTGGAGGAGAGGTGTGTGAAAACCAATCAGAGGAGAGCATGGCAGCCAATCATCTGTCAGGGGGCGGGACTCACCTGCCTGAAAGGAGAGAAACACCTGGAAGAGTGGAAGAAAAAACCTGTCAGTAAACATAAAGTCCACACGATTACAAAGAATGTTATCGTTCATTTTTCATAAATATTTATAAGGTTAGAAATAATCTGCTTCTAATAAAACACTGAGTTCACCTGTTCTCACTCTTGCAGGTAAATGTTTAAGTCAAATTCTACGTCAACATTTGCATATCACACATAGTCAAACAAAACAAAAATAAACATTAAATGCAAATTTCTCCGGCAAAACTTTTATTTAATTTAGTTAACATGAAAAAATACAAATTCTGTTTTTTAACCAACAGTCTGTACAAAAATAGGAAATTATGCAAAACTCAATAAAAGCTCAAACATATTTAGGTGGAAATGATTCGAATTAAATTAGATTAACAGAAACACGTGGAGAATATGGAACAAAAAACATCAAAAAAAACCTTCAACACAACTGTCCTTACAGGTACGGAGCACAGGTGACCCGCAAGAACAATCGAGGTCGTTGAACCTCTAGAGAGAAAATGTCCATCTACATTTTTCTATGGGTATGCTGCGGGTGACAGGTCGTAGTGAGCACTTATATAACCTGTAGGTGAGACGCAGACGTGTCTTACAGATTTGATCTTTTTATTCTCCACAAATCCTTTAAGGAACCTGTCAGTGATGCGTTCAAAGACCTGCAGGTTTTATGAACGTTCAGCACGTTCACACCGGACACACAGGTAGCGGTAGGAAAGGGTTCTTTGTCTTAGATGGTAACCTCCATCTCTGTCCTTGAACATCTGTCGTATGTTTAATGGGAGTAAGTTGTTTCTGGCTTTAAACATAATGAGGGCTGTTTGAAGTTTCTCTAGTTCCCATAGTTTTAATAAACCAGACTTTATTATGTGTTCCATAATCCACACCATGAACTATTCCAACAGCTTTTTTCAGTAATATGTACAGAGATTGTGAATTCGTTTTGTAAGTATTTCCCCAAACTTCAACACTGTACTCTAAATATGGTAATATTATTAATGAGTTTATTAGTATAAGTGAGTGTATGAGGTGTTTTTCCCAACACTGCAATGCCTTTGGTCATTTTGGTTCTGACTTGCTTTATTTGTGGGTTCCAGCTCATTTTGTGGTCCATGATGACTCAGAGGAACTCGATTTCAGTTACTCTTTCTATCACGCTATTGTCTATAACAACTTCGATTTCTAAATCTGCAGGAATATGACAATTTCCAAAAGTCATGTATTTTGTTTTGTTGACATTAATGGATTAGATTTATCTGCGCTTTTCCAGACGCTCAAAGCGCTTACATTGTATATCCATTATTCATTCACACCTCATTCATACTTGGTGACGGTAAGCTACTATTGTAGCCACAGCTGCCCTGGGGCAGGCTGACAGAGGCGTGGCTGCCAGTATGCGCCAACGGCCCCTCTGACCATCACCGGAACATTCATACGCATCCACACACCAGTGGAGCCACACTGGAGGCAAGGAGGGTTAAGTGTCTTTCCCAAGGACACAACACTTGGCTGGCGGGAGCCGGAATCGAACCGCCTATCCTTCGATCATTGGCCGACCCGCTCTACCACCTGAGCCACTGCCGCCACATTGAGTGAGAGTTTATTTATATCAAACCATTGTTTTAGTTTCCTTAATTCTGTATTTACAGTTTTTATAACTTCTTTGAGATTTTTTCCAGTGCTCACTGTACTTGTGTCATCAGCATTTCAGCTACATGCTAGTTGGTTTGGCTAATTTAGTCTTTTTTAGGCTGTTCTGGTGTTTAGCTAATATTTTAGCTACATGCTAGTTGGTTTAGCTGATTTAGACTTTTTTCTGTTTTTAGTCAATCTTGAAGTGTAGATTTTTTTTCAGCTACATGCTAGCTGTTTTGGCTAACCTTTTTTTTTGTTTTTAGGATAATATGGCATTTAGTTCATATTTTAGTTGGCTATCAGCTTCAGCGTTTTCAGCTATCAGCTTCAGCGTTTTCAGTGGCCAAATTCAGCTTACAGTATTCACACTAATGCCACTGTATATATCTAGTTGATAATTTTGTTAAATAGTTATGGTTTTAAAGTTTTAAAAAAAGTTTTAGAGTGTTCAATAAATGTTTATTCTGTTCGGTAGGGCTGGTATCGGTTATAACTTCCAGAAACAATTCGATTTAATTCCAACTTTTTTCAGTTCTTTCAATTTCTCAATTCAATTCAATTCAAAGTTTACAAATTTATACACATTTGTTTAGAAATACATTAAAAATCTACTATTTAATTTGAATATATTTATATTAATCTGATACGGTTCACATATTAACCCTCCGGTCGTGTTCGCATTCAGCCCCCTACTTTAGTGTTCCCGGTCAAAATTGACCGGTCTGGAAGTTGTAACAAAAATGTTCATTAACATTATAAACATTGTTCTGCTTCTCCTGGAGGACGTCTCAGTTTGGCCACTAGGTGTCGATCGTGCTATAGAAGTACACTTCATTCAAGAAGAAGACGACAGTATAAAGGGGGAAAAAAACAAAGTTTTAGACCACAGATACTTACTTTAAAATTATTTCCTTAAAAGAGTTTGGAAAATTAATGCCTGTGAGTAAATAAAGATGTTCATTTAATCAGCAATGTATTTTTTTTGGTCAACTGAGCGTTAGCATTAGCCATTCTATGGGAAATTCTATTGAACGTTAGCATCAAGCTAGCGGACTTTAGCGTTATGTGCTAAATCTTTTTTAGGAAAACGACTGTATAAAGAGGTGGACAAAGCAAAAGGTATATAAATAAAAAAGAGTGGAACATTTTTATTCTACTTAATCTTGAACGTGTTTGACAAAAAAACACAAGAAGTTAAAAAAAAAAAAAGTATTTTACATTTTTAGCCAAAAAGGTTCAAACACATTTTGATTTTTCTCTACTTTTAAACTCTCTCTTTGAGTTCACATAATGAACAATAGTTTAAAAAAATGTCTTTCTTTTTGAAAATCAGAGTTGAGGGCGTGATACTCTTGGAGCCAGAGGCCAAAACATACAACACTAAAGTGCAGCAAATGATCCAGTTTGGTGTTTTTCTTGGAATGCTGCAGCTTGGGGCCAAACAAAGCCAAGGTCATGAACCTGAGCGGAGCGCCGAAGAGTGTCTCAAAGAAACACAGACGTTTGTTTTATTCTCTAAAAACTCTTCCTTAGTATTGGCTGATCGATTTCAGCAGGACAAATTTAACCCGAATTACTTCCAACTGTAAAAAATAGGATTCTGCTTTTGAGTTGATCGTAAATTGAAATAATTTTGGAACCAAAGTGGTTTGATGAATGTTTGCATGAATAAATGTCAAAAGAGTTAAAGTTTATCATTGTATTAAATCCTAAAATACAAGCAAATGCAGTTTTGTTTGATTTCTTGAGTTGAAAAAACGACTTTGAGACAAAGAATTTGTACAAGAAAAAATGCAGCATCTATTCATGTCTAAAAGCTCAAACTCAATTGGCCAAAATCCAAAATACAACTTAGGCTGCGCGCCGAGAAGGATAAATATTTATTGAACACACCAAAACTACATTTTTAAAACTTCAAAAAAGTAACTTTTTAAAAATAATATATAGTATTACCTGTGATAATGCTAGTGTAAATGCTGTAAGCTGAATTTGAGCTGAAGATGCTGAAATTGATAGCTAAAAAAGGCTAAAGCTGATAGCTGAAAATGATAAAGCTGATAGCTGAAATTGTTGAAGCTAATAGCTGAAAACACTGAAACTGATAGCCAGCTAAAATATTAGCTAAATGTCATAAAAAAAACTTAATTTAGCCAAAACAGCTAGCATGTAGCTGAAATATTAACCAAACTCCAAAATAACTTAAACAATTGTAGTAAATGCCAAAATAGTCCAAAAAGCTAACAGAATGCTAATTTTAAAAACTTCAAACCGTAACTTTTTAACAGAATTATGAATAACAAAAAGGCAGGAATATTATTCCAGAATAAATCAACTTAAACCTTAAATAACTTTCAATATTTTACTCTCCATAAAAATGTATTGCACAAGTTAGAAATGATAACATCGGGCCTTAAATAACTACAATAAAATGTGCTGTAGGGCCGGATGGAATTACCCAGGGGGCCGGATTCGGCCCCCGGGCCTCGACTTTGACACACGTGCCTTAAAGTTTCTGTATTATTAGAGACATGTTTGTTCTGGATTGGCAGGTGGGTGGGTCCTTTGGGTGGACTCCATTAGCCCCGCCCAGTTGCCCATCTTTGGAGTGTCATGAAGGTGAGAACTCGGGTCAAAGTGGGCCGTCCCACGTCAGGCTCCGGAGGATGTCAGAGATCATTTCTGCTTCACTCAGACAGGAACTTCCTGTGTTTGTTTTCTGAAATATTAAAAAGATTAAAGATGGTGGAAAATTTAAAAACAAACAAAAAAACAAATCAAATGTATGCAAAGACGTCCTGATGAATCATTGGTCTGAAATGTTGAAATGCTGCTGTAGGAGCTTTAGAAACGTCTGTTTTTCCATCTCAGGAATTCTTTTAAGGCTTAAAGACAGATAACTCTTTGTTTAGCTCCAGGATCACCTCGGATCACCATGGATCACCACGGATCACCACAGATCACCATGGATCGATTAACTCTGAGAAAGAACTAAAACAATTTGGTTTTGTGGATCATATCCTTGTAATATTTAATAGAGACTTAAATAAAAGTGTTTTTCTTTTGAAAGACGCTCAACGTAAAATCCGCCATGAATCCGGCCGGCGTTTTTCTGGTTTTGACGGTTTTATCTTTTACCGTGTAACCAGCAGGTGAAGCTTCTCAGCCTGAAAACAACTGGAAACTCCACATTCCGGCGCCGTCTTCACGTCTCAGTGAGAAGCCTGGTGATAAACGCCGGGGGCAGACGAGGACGAGGCTTCAGGACGCCGGTTACAACACACTTAAAGAAAACGCTCAAGTCCAGTCTGTTCAGTTATGCAACGTGATGACAAAACTTCTGTCACAAACATTCACAAAATCTGAAAACAGTTTTCATCTGGGATTTTAAAGGGCATTGAATTGTAGTTGGAGTTGTGCGTTCAAACTGGTGAAGAAGTTCATCCGAGGTGACAGGACTCCAAAAGCGGAGAATCATTCCGCTAATTGAGTTTTTGGAGACTCAGAAGACAAACCAGTTTCTGTTCCTCAGAACTCGACTTTTTACAAACCGTCACAGAATCACACGAACATGAACTCACAATTTACACGAGCAATACTTCCAAACCACAAACACTACATCAAACAAATTCAAAGAAGAAAGGAATTTTAAAGTCCAGGAAAACCCAGAGATTCTGTCACTCCTCAAACGTGCTGACCACTGCACCACTGCGCCGCCTAAAGATCAACATTTTACAACATTTTACTTCTAACGCTGAAGTTTGCATCGATTTAAGAATTTTATCTTATCTAAGAGGAAAGTCTTGTTGTAAAATAAAACATTTCAAATGAGCGGCGATGTGGTGCAGTGGTTAGCACTCTCAAGAAGTCCCTGGTTCAAATCCCGGCTGGATCATAAAGTTTGGATGTGTGGGTTTCCACCGGTAACTCCTGCCAGTTGAAAAACACACTTCACAGGAGGATTGGCGTCTCTAATCTGCTCTTAGGTGTTCATGTGTGACCCTGCAACATGCTGGATAGGCTCCAGCAACCCCGTGACCTCAATGGGAATACAGCGGGTTCTGAAGATGCATGAGGGACAATTTCAAACCCTGTGTGAGATCTGATCAAACAAACGTCTTAATTCAGAGAAGTAAACTACTGATGGAGGAGGCTGTGGCACTGTGGTGGAGCGGCTGACCGCTGGTTCGATATAAGAACACTGAACCTGCTGTTTCCCCGTTAAACATAAACTGTGAAACACTTTAGGTCTTGAAGGTGGAACGCGTTTTACAAACTCATCATGATAATTCCAACCGAAGCAGGAACATGTTGAGTGTCACACCAACTTAAGCTCGTCTTTATCCTTGAATGCTTTTACTTAGTTAGCAGAGATGAATAATCTGCATTTTTAAAAGTTTAAGGGTGTCTTCAGACTGGGATAATGATGTGTTTTGGATTGATGATAAAATAATTGATAACAAAATTATTGTATCATGAAATGTAAATGTTTTCTTTTGGTTTTGTAAGATGTGCAAAGTGTATAATTGTGAATGTGTAAAATTGTATAATATATTAATTTTAAAGTTGTATTAGGTAGATGCTCTCCCATATGGGTTTTTTTTTGCCTCTTCCTGCACCTACATTTTTATGTATTTCTTTAACTATTTTTATTTTTTGTAAAAAATAAATAAAATCTGGAAAAAAAATCTGAGTCCTGAACCTTGAGTTTGATCTGTATTCACAAGGGATGTAAAAAATATTAGATATTCATTGGTTAGGCAGTGGGAGTTGATTACAAGGTATTAAAATAATCTAAATGTAAATAATCAATTTCTAACAAACTACAGTTTCTCTTCCATTTTCTTTCTATCATCTTTGTTTTTTATATTCATGCGATGCAAAAAGAGACGTCTAATCATAAGCTTGCTTCTTCCAAGTCAATTCCTGAATAATTTCTCTTTCAAATGAGTAAGAAATATCTAGATTTGATTGTTTTTGGTAAAAGTCGGTTGAATCTTTTATGCATCGATTCGTGGATCTTGTATCGAGATGAGTATCGAATCGTGTGAGCGATACACACCCTAATATTCAGTCTGGGATCTACCAGAGATTTCTGTTTCGATCTAAAGCTTGTAAACAAAACCATGTGACTAAAGATCTCTTCAGTCATTGGTCAGTCGTTGTGGGGGCGGGTCAAAACAAAAACAGAAAGATGGTGGAAGTGCACTTTGCAAATACTTGCCAGGATAGTTCACTTATTTTAACTTTTGACCTTGCTGGTCGAGTTCTAATGTCTATATCGGGTTCAACATTTTTTATTGTTGCTTTGGTACGGTGGAGGGAAACTTTAAGACGGCTACGGAGGACGCTACGAGGAACGCTGATGAGTGTCTCTGACAGGTTTTTAGGAGAATCACTGTGGATCATGTTAAAAGTAGTTTAAATGAGCCGCGTTCATCCAACCGCATTTCAATGAGCTGCTGTTGAATCGCTGCTTCACGTTTGTCCACTGATGAGCAGCTATACCTCCAGAGCCTCTTGTGGCTCTTTTATCCTCTATTGTGGCTCTCTGGTAAAAAAAATAAAAAGATTTTAATTTTAAAAAGTGTTTGTAAAGTAAAAAAAGTCAACTCTTTCGCAAACAATTGAAGGACAGTTCATATCATTTTATTCAGACGGACGTTTTAGTTCACCATTATCTGTTTGACACTTGTTTACTTGTTTTTACATTCATTCTATTTTTACTTATGTTGTTTTATTCATTTAATCCTAATTTATTACATTTGCATTGCGTTTTAATCATGTCTTGTAAAACACTTTGTGGTTTTTACTTGTTAAAAGTGCTATATACAGTAAACACATTTGTTCTTCTTCTATCACTTGTGAGGCTCCTGACTACATTACCCATAATGCTCCAGCAATCCACCAAGCAGTTCTCAAAGTTCACCAAACTAAAAAATGTCCACTTTTTCGAGCGCTGTTTGCCACAGAAAATCAATTTGTAGAATTCCTAATTAAGACGCACCAGATCATAAAGTGGATTTGGTATTTTTAAGCAAAATTTATGACTAAAAAAAAACAATAAGTTTCACTTAATTAGCTCTCATTTAATTTTGCTTAGTTTGGTTTACACATTTCTGGCAGAGATGCATCATAGACAGAAGAATAAACTGTATTTTTAACTCACTGCTATCATTATTTGCTGCGTTGTGATGATCCCATGTGATACAGAGTCTTTTATTTTGAAAGGGATTGAGCCTCCATTAAAAGTTATTGCATATTTTAGGGAAAAAAGCAGTTTTTTATTTCTTTCCCAAAAAGAACTTCATTTATAGTTATCATTATTTATAGTTATTTTATATATATATTTGTTTTCTAAGGGTGAAGGACGACTTTGTGGCTCCAGATGGGAATAAGAACTTGACTTGAGTGGCTCTTTTAGCGCTAAAGGTTTCACGCCCCCGGTGGCCATTTTGGCTGTTGTTGTGGTCCGAGCACAGATCGTATTCAGACTGAGGAATTTCAGAGCGAACTGAAATTCAGTCCGACTGGAAACGTTCCGAGACCTCCTCAAAAGATGGGTCAAAGAGCGCTTGGTTCCTGGTCCCGGACCAGGGTCCACTTTTAGACTGAAAATTCAGGGGAAATGAACTCTGGTTCACTTCAAGTGGACCAAATGTGTCCGGTCGGAATACATCCTTATTTAGGTCAAACTAAAGTCTTTGCTGAAACCTCCCTGTGTTTTTACCCAGAAAAGATTAGACACATTTTGAGTAATAATGTTCAAGAAATATGTAATTAATTTGTAGCATTTTTGAAAGAAAGACAGTGGGATCTCTTTTATAAAACAAAGCTTAAGTTTGCAGAGAGCTTGATAACTGACTCATTGACTCTCTGAGGTCCGTTTCCTTTGAATCAGCAGCTGAGACGCTCGCCTGGAAGGTTTTATTGAGAATAAGAGCTGCACTGACATGTGAGGTCTGATCAGAAAGGCTCTGATGAAATGAGTCCTTCAGGAGAAATCTCGACGGTTGTGGTGAAACACTTTTCATGTGCCAATCTCCTGGTGACACAATGTTATCTGAACAGAAAATCTGGAGTCCTGAACATTTATGCACTTAAGATTCAAACAAAACAAAAGTTTGTTTGTTTTCTGAACTCCTTTGGTTTTTCACTGCCGTCCCGCTAAACAATAAATGGATAAAACATGATTCTCAGTCGAGGTTCTTCCTCTGCTGACAAAACTTTCATAGTTTTGCTACGACTTTTGATTGGTCTAAAATAAGTCAAACTAAAACTTTTAACACCAAAACAAAGTGAGAATGATTTGGATCAGTCTGAGGTCATTAAAGAAAGCTGGCTTCTCGGGTCCGGCGGCGCTCTCTCCATTCTCAGGGTTCCCTGAGTTCTCTGGGGGTCACATCCCATCTGAGCCTGGGAGGACCCTGTGGAGGTGGTTCTGGTCCTTGGCCTTGAGCGTGGACCTCTCCAGAATGCCATCAGTGGGGGAGCCTGGTCGGTGGCCCCCGCCTCCATCTCTCGTAGACCTCCCGTGGGGTGAGCGGGTGGTTGGCTGGAGTGTGGGGCGGGTCTCCTTTGGGGGTCCCTGGCTTGTGCCTGAGGGCGGGGAGATGCCCAGAACTCCTGGGGGAGCCTTGGCATGGCTGGGGGGCCTTTCTTCTGTGTGGGCTGTAGCTTGCACTCTCTGTGTCCCCCTCTGACGTTGAGGGTCCCTGTGGTGGTCTCTGGTCTCGGTGGCTAATGGGATTGCCCAGCGGGCGGGGTGTTAGGGGGGCCCAGGCCGCCGATTATCCTTTGGCGGGGACAATCCCGCTGGATAGAGGGGCAGTAGTTCATCGTCGAGACTGTCGGTGCAGAAAAAACCCACCCCACTTCCCCTCTCCATTGAGTTTATGTGTCCTACCGCTAGCTTACAGCCGCTAAGCTAACATTAGCGGTGTAACAAAAATGGCAGCAATATCGCTTCTATCCAGTCGTCCGGTTCTGATCCAGATTCCAGCTCAGACCAGGATAACAAAGACGTTCATGGATCTATTAGTCTGCATCAGATTGGGGCGGAGCCGACAGATTGGGAGTATTTTGGGCGTCACAAAAACAACCTTTATCAAATAGTGTTTTTTCATCCGCTCTTGATTTAATTTGAATAAATAAATAATTCATCAGAAAAACCCCACTATGTTAAAAAGACCCAAAGCAACATTTTTGAGTCTTTAATGCTCATATGAAACATTTCTACTCAGAAGAATGGACCTACATTCCTTCATAGACGTGACAAAAACTCGCCGTTATTTATTTCATGTGACTGATTGTAGTTGTGAAAGAACCAGTTTCCTCGATGCAGCAGGCAGGGCGGATCAGCTTTTTACCCAAATACATGAAACCATAAAAAAACAGGAAGGTTTGAATCCTTTTTGGTCATTTAACTTGTTCATAGCTGAAAAAAGTTTTAACTACAGATTTAAGAACACACTTTACAGATTGTCAACAAAATACTTGGTTTTGCTCTTTATTCCTGCAGTCTTAGATTTTTTTTTGTTTTCTTTTCTGAATCAGGTTTGTTTGGAAATTTACACAATCCCTTCGGTGGGAGAGTTTTGTTCTGCAGAGCTTAAACAGGGTCATAAATCCCGGCTGCTGTCAGCATAGAAAGCTTCTTACTCAAACACGGCTCGAGACATTACACGCACTGAATGGGCATTCAGGCAACCTGCTGAAAAACCCGGGATTATCCGCCATCATGCAGACGCCGCTGCTGTGGGATCATGGGAAAATGGGGAGGTGGTGGTCAAAATACACGAATAACTTTGATTTATTGACATTATAGTAATAATTAGCAGGTATTGGACCATGTACGTGATAGTATTGACGTTGTTATGACAACGATGACTAATCCAGGTGATAATCAGGCAGTTTCTCCATGGCTATTGTGCGTAGCTGGCAGTGAATGGTGGGTGTGTTGAAACATGGCCGTCAGATTGGCTGTTTGGACGCGGAGGCCTCGTATTGACTCAAGGAGGAACCCGTGAACAACGTCCAATTGTTCTCCAGAATGATGCCTCAAGTGGAGGCTTGTTTACCTTTCTTTAGGGAAGGAGCTTAAGAATTGATCCGAGCATTCCAAAAGCTGCTATGCCTCATTACGTCAGCTACGCTGGCTGTGTACAGAGGTGAGACACTGTCAAGTTCAAGTGGTTAGAAGGGACAAAGGAGGCGAGAGGCTCAGTCTTTTACGCTCTGTTTCTGCATCCAGAGAAACAAAAGAGAACCTTTCAGCCACAACATCGCTTGAGTCTGACAGAACACGGATCCGTGTGTTCCATTGTTGTCCTGGGAAACCTTTTGACCCAGGAATGCTGCTCTGACATGTTCCTCTCAGTTGAAAAATGGCGGCGAACACCCATGAGACTCTCCCGGAGATCGTCCCACGTGGGACAACTGTGTCCAGGATTGTAAAAGCAGTTCAAACATCCTGTAAAAGCGTAGATCAACATCCAGAGTCCTCCAATCAAAACTCATCACTGACAGCCTTTAGAAAGAGCTGCCAAGAGGAGATCAGAGATGTTCTGTTTGCTTTAACATCGTGGACTATGACTTCCTTTTAAGTTCCAACCGAACATTTTGTTGATGCCACTTTGGAGAATTAGGAAAGACAAAAGCTTTGTCCTGAACAGCCAATCAGGAGTCTCATTATGTGGGTGGAGAGCGATGTGAAGGATTTATGAACAGTTCAGGGTGTACCTGCTTTTATCCTGAGGTAGCTGGGATAGGCTCCAGCAACCCTTTCACCCTGCATTAAGGAATGTTTGGGAAATTATATTCCCTGCTGTTAAATGGCACACGAGAGTTTTTGCATTTGCAAGAAACTTTTTTTGCATTTGTAAAAAAAAATGTAAGAGCATTTTTCAAATCCATCTATAATAGACTTCAAAATGATTCTTTTGTTTGTTCATTCCTCTTTCTCGACATGTTTTGACTATTTTTTAGGCTTTAACGTGTTTGTCTTTAGCTCTCACAGGAAGAGACTCAGACGAGGAAAACAAAGACGTTCATGGATCTATTTGTCTGCAGGTGGATGTATCAGAATGGGGGCGGAGCACAGAGCTTGTGGCCACGCCCCCCGGCCCAACCAGATTATGAAAACTATGCAAAACTATAAAATGAAATAACTCGGTAGGGGTGAGATTACATAAGTTATCTTTCTCTCACTCCAGTTCAAGCAAAAACTCAAATTCTACTTGACTTCATTTAATAACCACTCTATTTAATCAATCAAGTGTTTTTTAATCAATGCATTTCATTATTTCTGTACTGAGTTTGATACATCTAGGTGATTTTTTTTCTGTATTGTCTAAAAATAATGATCAAAATAAATCAAATCAATCAATCAAAAATCTTTTTTTTTCTCTAGCTCCTGATTCACGTTAATTTGAATGGAGAAACACTCAGAAATGTAAATTTGAACCTAATTTTCTTAATATCTGACCTGCATTATCAGAAAAATGCAATAAGAACGTGTTAAAAACACCAAAAACACAATTTACATTAGAGTGGGACTTTCAGGAAATAACTCAAGAATGTGCTCAAAACTGAAATAAAATACTAAGAAACTCACAAATGTATTCACAATTTGCTATGAACGGTGAAACAGTACCTGATTCTTCAATACAGGACGATAAGAGCGAAAGGATTTTACAATATTTTCTTCTAGATCCTTCAACTCTTTAACTCATCAACCTCGACTGCTTTGACACACGGAAAGCCTCACAGTCTCCGATTGATCTGGATTAACCACGTCGTTCTCACTGTGGGCTGTATTACTCAACCAATTCAAGGAAAATAAGCAAGAAGAAGAAAAGCAGCTAAATCCTTTGATCCTCATTTAGTAATATCCAGTGTCCACGGATTGTCGGTGAGTACACACACACACATGCGCGCACACACAACACAAAACCTTGAAACACTTCAATCACTCAAACATTTTTATTTAACTTAAAGTGGCCCAATCAGATCAGGTTCTTCCCATTTTCTTTCATTTTTTTGCCCTTTCTGCTTGAACTCAAAGCTAAAGAAAATATTGTTACTTTGTGTTTTTTTTTATTATTGAGCTAAAAAATATTCAAACTCAAAACAGTGTCAATATTTAGAACGAGAATCCTGCTTCTGTCGACCCAAGTTAACGAAAAAGCATGAAGTTAAAGATTTGATGTGAAATCATTCATGCAGACGACACCTTCCTTCCTGTTGAAGTTTGACTCACCACTGCAGAGCTCTTATCTGCCCAAAATACCGTAACTATGTTAGTAAATGTGAGCCAGACACCCATTAACCTTTATCCTGTCTGTTAAGACCTCATCAACTTTGATTTATTGTTTTATTTAAAAAAAAAAACTCAGAGTTTTATCAGTTGCAGAATGTTAAAACTTTGTTTTATATTTAAACTAAAAACGTTCTATCCATTTAAAAATACCGACTTTTATTAAAATAAACTTTTCCAGCATCATAAAACATTTGTTGCATTAATGTATCAGGAAGCCAAGAAACGTGTGACCACATGTTACTGTAAGCATTTTAATGTCAGTGTATTGCACAACAGTAATAGTGGTTTTATTTTATTCTTTACAGCTTAGGGGTTTTTTACGCAGTTACCTCCAAAAACAAAGAATTTATCGTTAACTGAACAAAAGCTTAAACCTGTTTGAAGTAAGAAAATGGAAATAAGAACGATGTTTTGCAATCCACATGTTGCTGATAGTCAGGAAAGCCATATTTGGGCAGCGGAAGGGACTGGAATTCCCTCAGGTGAACAAGATGACATCAGAGCATGGGTAGATGAATGGCTGAGCAGAACCGAGGGAATGCTGTGCTGTTCACTTCCTGTTCTGATAAACACCGCCGTGAAGAGGCACCATCCTGCAGATTTCTCTCATTCCTCCGTTGTGCAACAAACCTTCTCGAAGAATTTGGGACAGTTACAGCACTAGTTATTGCTACATCATGTCAGCTGAAGGCAATGCTGCTCTGAAATACAACTGGTCTAGTATGTGTTTTTATGGTCTGAAAAGCAAGATAGTACAGAATGGTTTTTGTGGCCTGTCCACATCAGAATCAAGTTTCTCTGAGAAAACCTCATCACAGAGGGACAATTACAGTGAATGAACTTCGGGACTGGAAGTGTGCGAGGTCCTTCTCATTGAAATAAGCCAAAATTCCTTGGAACACAAACCTTTTCTTAATTAGTTTATGCAAGAGGTGGAAAATCTGGAGATACGAGAAACCGTTCAGTTGGTATTTCATTAATCACTAATATGATCAAAGTCTAGGGAAAACTCAACGTTATGTTTTTATTTTGACCAAATGTTCAGGTGTGACTGTAGGAAAAATAGCTGTTCCATTTCTGCCCGATGGTCCTAACGGATCATGCAAGCTATAACCCCAAAGTGAACTTCAGAATTAATGATGTTTTCGAGTATTTAGTCCAAGGAATATGAGCTAATGTTTCAGACTTTGAGTTGGAAGAGGTACTAGGTCGCCGTGACATTTCTCAATTCCAGTGTCCAGAAAAGTGTCTAAAATAAATGGTCTGACAAAGGTTTCCAGGAAAGATAAGAAGGAAAACCAGATGTGGTGTTGGATCGTCTGTTGTTGACGAGGGTTCCTCTGGTAGGATTGCCAAAGATGGATTGTTAAGGCGGTGTGTGTGTTGTGCTTTTAGCCACGCACACTAGGGTATAAAGATTGGAGGAAATAGAGAATCGGGGGCTTTCTTCAACAAAATCTGACTGGTTACGCTGGAAGATTTCTCTGACTTTATTCATGAATAAACAGACCCACTGAGCCAAGCAGAGTTCGATTTTTCATTTTACGTTGACTCATTTTTCCTCAACATGACGTCTAATTTTAATGACTTTTCTTTTAATAAGAGGTCATAGTTATACATTTTTACAGTGAACAAAATCAGAAACCAGTGCTTTTGTGTGCTAGTCCCAAGTCCAGACGGTTCTGTCCATTGACTGTACAAGAGAACTGGACCGAGTGTCTACTCCCCTCCCTGGATTTCCAAACAGGAGGTGGCTCCAAGAAGCCAAAATCCCATAGACTTCTATTGAGAAATAAACATCTGTTGCTCAGTCGTATTGGTCAGAATGACCAGGGCTGGACTTAGCAGTTCTGGAGCCCCAGGCGAAAAAAACCCAAAATGGAGCCCTTTGCAGCTGTTGTAAATTATTATTATTAGTAATCCTTAAAGGTTAAAACGCCAAATAACTTCTACTAGTAGACACAATCGATGTGAAGATTCAAAATGTTTTAAGTATTTAAAAACTGATTTGCATCCTGGACTGAAATTAAGTATAATACTCAAAATACAGCGATTTTGAGGATAAAAATGAAAAGATTAGGATGAAATGTCTAATATTTAATTGTATTATTAGTAGGTTTTCCATCTCATGACATCACTGCTTCACCTGCCTCACCTGACCGCACATTCCTGGTTGAAAAAAAGTTGCAGAACGCGTTCAAATTATGTCCACCCGCCCAAAACAAACTTTACCTGCAAAGTCGGAATAAAAAAACACCCAATATGGAAAAAGAGAATTCTCTGCTGGCTAACTTGCAGTTGACTGGAATATTCCATTGCTGCAGAGGGATGGGGGAGGACAGAACGCCGTCACATGACCAGTCTTATATCATTACAGGGATTTGGAGTGTTTATGACAACATTAAATAAATTAATTATTAAATCCGCCCCTGAGAATAACCACTACATTTTTATTATTATTATTATTTTACATTTTAAATGGTTTGTTTTTAAGTTATTTAAGACCTAAACTGGCCAATCACATGCTTTAGTAAAAGTAGGCGGGGACTTTTAATCTCCGACTTTTATAGAAGGCAGCGGCTGGTATTATTTCATGTTTTTACAAAAACATCTTGGTTCAAATCTGTTTTTTCTCCAGGTGAACCATTTGATCAAATCAAACTTTTTTTTTATAAAGCACTGTTCATACAAAGTGCTTTATAAATAAAGTTTGATTTGAACAAACTTTATTTATAAAGCACTGTTCACATATAATGTTTTGTAAACAAAGTTTGATCAAATTAAACTTTATTTATAAGCACTGTTCACACAAAGTGTTTGATAAACAAAGTCTGATTTGATTAAACCTTATTTACAAAACACTATTCACATATAATGTTTTATAAATAAAGTTTGATCAAATTAAACTTTATTTATAAGCACTGTTAACACAAAGTGTTTAATAAATAAAGTTTGATCAAATTAAACTTTATATATAAGAATTGTTCACACAAACTGTTTTAGAAATAAAGTTTACTTTGATCAAACTTTATTTATAAAGCATTGTTCACACAGTGTTTAATAAATAAAGTTTGATCAAATTAAACTTTATATATAAGAATTATTCACACAAACTGTTTTATAAATAAAGTTTGATCAAATTAAATGAATTAAACTTTATTTATAAGAACTGTTCACACAAACTGTTTTATAAATAAAGTTTACTTTGATCAAACTTTATTTATAAAGCATTGTTCACACAGTGTTTAATAAATAAAGTTTGATCAAATTAAACTTTATTTATAAGAACTGTTCGCACAAAGTGTTTTATAAATAAAGTTTGATCAAATTAAACTTTTTATAAAAGAACTGTTCGCACAAACTGTTTTTATAAATAAAGTTTAGTTTGATCAAACTTTATTTATAAAACACTCTTACACACAGGGCTTTACATAGTAAATGTTGAATCCTTTCATCCATTGTGCTCGTGGTGTCTGCTCCTGTAAGCATCTGGTTTGGGATGGAAAATTTAAAAAAATGAACTTTGAGACACAAAACTGATAGACATCTTATCAGGCCCAGACATTAAAAAAAAACAAAAGTTGTCACCTTCATGGAAGCCGTCTGTTTCTCTCAAACGAACTTTCTTATCGAGAACAATTGGATTATTCATCTTCTTTTGTTTACAGTGATCCCAAACACAGATATCACAAGCGGCTTTTGCAGCATGTTGGTGGAAGGAATCCAGGTGGATTTGGCTAAATTTCAGTTCATACTTCGTGATGCAACAAACATTTACGTAAATAAAACTATCTACAAGGACAGCAAAATGCATGTTAACAATGAAAGCAAACAGATCATTCCCATAAAGCACAAAAATAGTTAGGAAAACTGAGAAACAGAATATAAACATCATGACAAAAGATAATAGAAATTATAGAACAACAAATGTCCAAATACCACAAACTGAAGAGTGCTGAAAACTGTTTTGTAAAAAGTTTTTATTTTAAGTGTTAGGATGGAGAGCACACCATAATACCATCATTCCGGTGTTTCCATGGTGACGGGCTCATCCAGCCACAAGATTTGTCCCAGTTTACAAGTGTTGACTTCCATAACCAAAAATAAAAGAACTGGATAGAAACAACAGAACAGTGGTGACTCAGAATAAAAAAAGAAACATTTCTACTTATTTTATTTTACAAAAAGTTATTTTAAGGCATCAGAAAAAAAGTGTCTTGATGCAAAATGTTAGGATTTGTTAAGTTTTTCACCTCAGAAAATGTATTTTG
>NC_050525.1:28742682-28756201 GCF_002922805.2 Oryzias melastigma
ACTGCACCACATGACCTAAAGGTTCTGAGCCGCCCCTCCACTCTCTATTGAGGAGCCTCCCAGATCCACAGCATAAAGCTGCACATATAAACAGCGCAGACGGCTGATTGTTGACGTCTCACAGCTGCACTGATGCAGCTCACCTGTGTGAGCCACAGCGGCACCTCCCGCTGCAGGTAGAGTGAGGCTCAGGGGCGGATCTTCTGCTGTTTTAGATCCACTTTATAGAAATATGTTCACACAGAAATAAATACAAACACTACAGATACATTCTGTCATTATTATATGCATTAGACGTGAAGAAGATAACAATTAATTAAGAGTCACCTTAGTTTTCTTTCCATTTTCCACCATTCTATTACCCAACAAACATTTCTGTTCCTGTCAAAGTCTCTTTTTTACAGATTTTTTCTTCTTCTACAAAGGAAAGAGAAAAAATAAAAGACAACGTTTGATACATAAAAACGTTATTTTTTATTTACTTGTTCTAGTCATTTTTTCTTGAATATTTAAACTTTAGATTAGATTAATTTCCATATTTATGATCAGAAGTATTGAAGATATTTTATATTTTAAATATTCACAGAGCTTTCCGGTTTGGTCTGCATCATTTAGAACCTTTTATGAGTCTAGTAGTATTACTAGAAACACAGCTGAGGTTCATGACAAGATAAGATTCTCCCTCCTGCTTGTTTTTCATATTTTGTAGGTTTGGTCACGAGTCAGTAGAACGGAGCTGATGGTTAACTGGAGTCTCTACAATACAATCACACCACAAATACTCCAGTCTGTTAGGATTACATCTCAATATTTCAAAGTTCTCATAACGACTACGGTGGAATAGAGTTTAACTTTTTCATTTTCAGTGGAGAAGAACTCAAATTCTCTTGTGGTCATTTAAGGAACTGCAGAGGTTCAATGTTTTGAGAGGAAAAAGACTGATGGGAGCTGCGACAGCTCATCAAGTAAATGTCTTTTTACGCAGAAAAGTTCATCCCAAGATGCACATACGATCTCCATAAGACGGCTGTAATCAGTATTCGAATACTCGGATATTCGTGATCTGTTCCAAGAAAATCTCTAAGATTGCTGATATGTAATCTTTATGCATTTTGTAAAAATTACACTTCAGGGAATCACTCTGAGAAGCAGAATAATGTTGGATTCTGAGAATATAAACTAAACAAACCAAATGCATTATTGTCACTGGAAGTAGATAAATCTTCAAAGTAAAGAAGTTCTCATTTTCAAGGTAAAACTATCAAGTGTTTTTCATCAAATGTAAAAAAAGAGGTTTAGTTTACTGAAATAAGTTCTGAAAAATGTTGTTTTAAATACATTGATGTTGAAAATTTGAATAAAAAAAAAAAATTAACATTAAATGAGGAGTAAAAATCTTCCAGTCAGTTATGACATCATTTTTCGTTTTTCCACTAAAGATGAAAAAAGTCAGTTTGTCAAACCTGTTTTCTGCTGGAAACACTTTTTTCAGTTTAGATGAAAAGAACAAAGTTTCTAGTTGCTACATTTTTAGTGAGAAGTTGCTGTATTTTCATTTTACTACTTTCTTGTCATTTACCATCTAGTGGAACTGACCATTAGTGTACAACTGTAATACATTACTTTCTTTTTAAATCTTTTTCTCTACGTTTTGTTGATTTTTATCTCCTGTTTTAAATAAAAGTTTGAATCATGGGTCTTCAAGTAATTTTTATTCTCAATGAAATGTTAGTAGCTGGTTTAAACGTAGACTTTATTACTTTAAGTGCAATTTTTGAGATGTAAAAACAAAATGACGTAAATATTTTCTAAGTATATTAATAAACATGAATCCATCGTATCTCTAACTTTATTGTTGTGAGATTATGTGAAACATTACAGAATCTGTCGCCACAGTTTCTGCAAAGCGGTTTGGAAACAACAATCTCCATAAATCCATATTTGGAGGGAGACTCCTGGTTGTGTCTGGAAACAGCAGCTTCGTGTTTCTCTGGAGTGGAAAGCTCTTTTTCAGGCTCTTTTCTCCTAAAACAAACATGTACGTGTCCATCTACGACCACGTGAAAGTGAGAATGTGTTTCAATGATAACAAGAGCTGCACCGTTTAAAATAGAGGCGCCCATCGTCAAATTTGGACCCAACATCTGGGTCCAGATCAGGACCGCGGTCCACCAGGTAGTGACCCCGATCTCTTCATTTGGTCTGTTGAGTTTTACTGGAAGTCACACCTTCTCCTAAGTAAGGACACTTTTCTGTCAGAAAATAATCAAATCCTGACTGGAGCAGGCCCTGTGACCTCGGTGAGGGGAGGTGTGACGTCTATTCGTGGGTTAGAAGTGAGTAATTTGATGAGACGGAGGATCTAAACGCTCTTTTCACACATGAGCGAAGGGCGGAGCATGAGATCGACTGAGGGGCGGGGTTTCATCTATAGTCATGTGGACCTTTTATGTTTGCAGTGGTGAAATATCAGAACGATTTCAAATCAGCAAAAAACTTTAGTAAATAACAAAATAGTCCAAAAAGCTATCAGGATGCTAGTTTTAAAAACTTTAAAACTGTAACTTTTTAGCATAATCATGAATAATAAAAATGTTTTTATGTATTAAAAATGTAGTAAAAATGTATTTTATGTATTTCCATAAAAATATATTTTGTCAAAATTATACAAGTTAGAATGAGTGCAAGATAACATCGGGTCATTAATAACAATAAAATAAAATGATCTGGAGGGCCGGATTTATTTACCCGGAGGGCCGGATCTGGCCCCTGGGCCTCGACTTTGGCAGATGCTTTATTTTGATGAGGCTTAAAATGTTAGATTTCTAAAATAAATTCAGTTGACATGAAACCCCATCTGGATAATGATGGACCTTCACTACCAATCAACTAAAACCTGCTCTTCAAATCAGACAAAGTTGCTCGTGAAGTTCCCCAAGGCTCCGTCCTGGGCCCTCATATTTGATTAGCTCAGACACAAAGAAATAGAAACTGCTTGGCCACTTCTACGCAGGTGAGTCATTCATTACCTGTCATGCTTTGTTTCTGTGGATTAAGTCGCTAATCTTTTGGATTATGATCTAAGTATTGTTAAATAACAGTAGCCGTTACTCATTTGTATTTATGTAATTCAAATCCTAACAAGGATCAAGAGAGATTCTTGCCAAACAGGCTGTAACTTTTTGAGGTGGCAAATAAAGGAACTTTTTCACCAAACTCTTATTTTCTTGTTTTGCACTTAAATCACAAACTGTGAAGTGTTGAAAATATCATTTTGGAAATTCTAATTTAACTTGAAGAGCTGGTCTCACCTGTAAACCTCTAAAGCAGATTAGACGCTGTAACACAAGTCTGAGGTGATGATGAGTTAGAGTGGGAAACTGAATTTAGAAGGTAGATCGATATCACACGTGTCAACGTCAAGGCCCGGGGGCCGGATCCGGCCCTCCAGGTAATTCTATCCGGCCCTCCAGATCAGTTTATTTTATTGTTAGACCTGATGCAATCCTGCGCTTATTTCTAACTTGTATAATTTTAACAAAATATATTTTTATGGAGAGTAAAATATTTATTTAAGGTTTAAGTTGGTTTATTCTGGAATAATATTGCTGACTTTTTATTATTCATAATTGAGTTAAAAAGTTAGTTTTAAAGTTTTAAAAACTGTCGTTCTGCTAGTTTTTTTAACTATTTTGGCTTTTACTAAACATTTTTTTAGGCTGTTTGAAGTTTAGCTACTTTTTCAGTTACATGCTAGCTGTTTTGGCTAATTTAGGCTTTTCTATTTAGTTTTTAAGATATTTTGGAGCTAGGCTAATATTTACACGCTAGCTTTTTTTTGCTAATTTAGGCTTTTATCAGTTTTTTGGGAATATTTTAAAGTTTTGCTATTTTTCCTGCTACATGCTAGCTGGCTAATCTAAGTTTTTTCCTTTTTCTTTTTTTTGTTTTTTACTCTAGATGACTATCAGCTTCAGCGTTTTTAGCTATAAATTTCAGCATCTTCAGCGTCCAAATTCAGTTTACAGCATTCACACTATCATTATTGCAGGTAATGATATATATCTAGTTCATAATCATGTTAAAAAGTTACAGTTTTAAAGTTTTACAAATGTAGTTTTAGAGTGTTTAATACATGTTTATCCTGCTCGACCGCGACCTCAGGTGTGTTTTGGATTTTGACCCCCTGTGTGATTGAGTTTGACACTCCTGTACTATAAGCTCCTTTAATTTAGTGTTAATAGTGCTGCTTTTACCTGTCAGGACAATAAAAAAGGACAGACTTTAAGAGCACATAAATTATAAGTTGAGGCTACAAGATTTCGACTGAATGATTAACTGGTTGATGTAAAACAATTTCCAGCAATAAATAAATGAAACAGACAATGAAAATGTATAAATATGCATGTATAGGCCCACATTAAATATATTCAAAGCATAGATAAATTGATAAAGAAATGTAAAACAAAATAAAAAGATTTAATCGTTTTGTAACTTAAATTGTTCCCAATAATAGACATATTTGCACATATTTTATAAAAACTTTGCAACTGCAGAATAGTTTTATGAGGATTCAGGATAATAATCTACAAAAACGTGTTTGTTCATGTAATACTGAGAGAAAACCAAAACGCCACGGCGGTGTTTTGTTATGCACACGACAGGAGTGGAAAAGTTTGAGCTGTTCCCAGATCAGGCGCTTTGAATAGCCGTCTGTCAAGCACTAATTGACGGGGAGGATCCATGTTTTGTGTTTCCGCCGCCGCTGCTGTGCAACCAGAGGACGGCGGACAGGCTTTCCACGCCGCCTCGACCTCACTGAGGGAAGATTCGACTGACTCTGCGATTTGAGCGTCTGCAGTGACATCATCACTGACGTCTGCACGCCGCAGTAACTGCTGTGACTCACGCTGGGCTTTGTGCTGGTGCATGCCTCGACACAACCCGCTGCTTAAAGACCTGCGTTTGGTGCGTAGTAAAAGGAAATGAAAAGAGAGAATCTGTGGTGTGATGCCAAAAAAGTATTTCATCACTTCATAGTTTGTCGTCAACCAGCCTGAAACTGTTTTTTTCCATGGAGACTGAAGTCAAACTGGACAGAAATTCAGAAAAAGTGGATTTGGTATCAAAAAATGAATTTAATCTAAACAAAACTAGAAACCTTGCATTACCTGCAATAATGCTCGTGTGAATGATTTTTGATGAAAATAGTCGAAGATGCTGAAGCTTTTTGATGAAAATTGTGACGCAATTTACTTTAATTGCTAAAGGGATTTGCTGAAACTGCAAAAGCTATTTGCAAAATATTAAATATATTAAAGAACTATGAAAGAACGCTGAAGTTGATCTACATTTCTGAAAAATTTGTAGTAAAATTGCTTTAAAACCCCTAATATATGCCAATGTTGCTAAAATATGAGCTAAACTCCAAATTAGCAAAAAAAAGCTAGCTCGTAGCTAAAATACTAGCAAAACTCCAAAATTGCATACATTTCTCAGTAATCTAAATTTTCCAAAAACATTAGACAGTTGCTAAAATCGAAGCTAAATTCTAAATTAGCATAAAAAAACCTCAGTAGATGACAACATATCCCAAAAAGCTAACACATTGCTGAAATACTAGCTAAACTCCAAAATAGCATAAAATTAATCAGGAAACTAAATTAGTCAAAAACATTAGCATATTGCTAAAATAAAGCTAAATTCTAAATTAACCTATAAAAACCTCAGTAGATAACAAATTAGCCAAAAACGTTAACTGTTGCTAATATATTAGCTAAACTTCAAGTTAGCATATAAAGACCTCAGTAGATGCCAATATAGCCCAAAAGCTACCACATTTAGCCACATGCTAGCTGTTCTGGCTAATTTGGGCTTTTTCTCACTTTTTTAGGCTATTTTGGAGTTTAGCTAATATTTCAGCAACATGTTAGCTATTTTGGCAAATTTCAAATTTTGTTTTACATTTTTTTAGGCTAATTTTACATTTTGCAAATATATTAGCTTTCAGCTTCAACGTTTTCAGCTATTACCTTAAGTTATTTCAACTATCAACCTCTGCATTTTTAGTTTTCAGCTCAGCGTTTTTAGCTATCAATTTCAGCATTAGCTGTTAGGACTTTCTTTGCGTGCTGGGGTGAAACAACAACCAAATGAGTCAGTCCTGGGGTTTTTTCTGTGTTAGTCTTCACTGTCACTTCCGGTGCTTTTAGCGACCGTTTTCAGCTAAGATGGAGCGACAACGACAAACGGATAAAAAGAGCAGCTCCACGTCTATCGTCAGGATCCCAGTTTGCCGTTTTCACTGGAAGAAAGTTTGTTTTAGATTGCTCTTCTTTTTCAGGTAAAAATGGTTGTTAATGAACACAGAATCAAATAGATAAATTAAACCGTATTCTTTATTTCCTCCTTTTAGTTTACGACATGCAAAAGAATATTGTATTTGGTCCACGGACCGGGATCCTACTTATATAGGAGAAAGTTTGACCTTCAGCTTCTCTGTCCTGGAAGTCAACGATCGTCTTCTGGATGTCTGTGGTGTCGTCCCGCCAGTCACCCGTGTTCATGCTGATCCCACCGGCTGAGAGATTTATCCTTTATTGAGAAGTTTCTGGAAAGTATAAGAAAAACAAGCTCTTGAAATAAACCAGTCTGAACGTTTCATTTTATTCACATATTACAACATCAGTTTATAGAGTGACTTTTTTAGTATAAGTGAGCTTCAGTTTTTAACGGATTTACCAAAGTTTCAAGTTTTGGTGTTTCCAAGTTTTTCCCTGTTCTCCAACTCTGAACTAAATCCTGCAGTTTTCTCAGACAGCCGCGCTCTCATGTCTCTGCCACAGTTCAGCTCTTTGCCAAACTTTAGACACGCTTTCCTGCATGGTTATCATAGCAACCATAAACATGCCTCAACGCCGACACGTTCCGGTGTTATCAAACCAACTTAAATGAAGCCACTCCTCCGGAAGTCTGTGCACGTTTGGCTTTGATGACAAACGTGCACAGAGTTGATTTTTTTTATGCATTATGTAACGCATGTGGTGATACTCCGCCCACTTTGCGTGATGCAAACACACAACGCTCCTTGATGTTTGATACTTAACAAAATTCAGTTTTTTATAGACACACATTTATTTGCACAAACATGAGAAAAACAAACACAAAGTTGCGGTTTGACTTTTAGAAACTACTCAGGTGTAGGGAGCCAAATCCACGCCAGCCGGGGTCTGTGTGCAGGGGGGGTCACCATGGAAACCACAAACTACAAGATGAGCATCATCTATCGAGCGTTTGCTGACCAGCCCGAGTCAGGAGCAGACCGTTGTGTTTGTTTTCTTCATGCTGAAAATGACTTTTCCTTTGGGAACGAGTTGTGACTCTAAATATCAGCTGAGCGGTTTATAGTTGTTAAAGCGACAAACCTTTCACTGGGTCATCACACCGCAGAGCTCTCGCCTGCAGAGCTGCTATTGTTGAAACAAGGAGGTGGAGTGGGGGGGGTGGTGTTTGCAGAGCTGTGCTGTAAATCCAGAAAAGATGAATAAAAACGTCACAATAGTGAGAATGAAAACAGATAAAAACAAAAAACACTTTTAAAGTTTTTATTTTCCTTCGGTTTATTTCAAGCTATTAAAACAATGTTGACAAACAAAAGAAATACATTTTTTTAGCTCCTTATGACTGGAACAATCTCTACGCTCCATTACATCTTTGTCATCGTTTTTTGTAAATTTAGAATATTTAATTTGTGGCCCAATTTATTGCATTTATTAATTTTTCTATGTTTTCTTTTTGTTTGCTTGTTTTCTCATAAATATTTTCACTAACAGTTTTTGAAATGTTAGGTGGGGTCGATACTGAGAGTCTGTGTGTGTTATGCGTACTTAATTCCAGTTTATACAGTTTTTGCTTGTTTTTTTCAATTGTTATTTAATTCTACTGTCTTTTGTATTTCTGATTTTTTTTCCTAAAGGAAGACCCTCTTAAGAAGAGATGTTGCATCTCACGAGGCTTATTGTCCCATTTCAGTTCAAATGTATAAATAATCTAAAAAAAAAAAAAAAATTATTAAACTTTAGGTAATTAGTAATAATTAGTTGTAAATGGATTGGGAAAAAAGTGAAAATCCAATAAACATTATGTCTGTCAAACTGGACAAAGGTGAAGAAAAAAAAGAAGATCTGCTAAAGAAAAACAAAGAAAAAAATATTTAATCCAACCAAAATGATTACTTCATTACATTTTTTTCCCATTTAAGCTGCAAAAGACAAACATATCGACACAAAAGTTCCACCATTCCCTCTGCTGAGTAATGTAAAGTGATGCTGGCGTTTGATACTTCACTGATTAATTGTTAAAAAGGGAGTGAAGCCATTTGATGTAATCCCTCCTCTATTATGTTTTACTTAAAGATGTTTCACTCTGATGAAAATGGTGTTTTGAAGATGTTCTTGTGGTATTTTCCTGGTGAATTTAAAGAAAATTAGTCTGTATTTCTGAGTACTTATTCAAATTGTTGTGAATCAGGAACAGATCCGTGAACGTCTTTGTTTTTCTTGTCTGAGCTGAAATCTAAACGTTCGGCTGATAGCTCCAATAATACTCATCCGTTTTGTTAAGTTTGGGGTGTGAGGGGCTCTAAGCGAGTGGGAGAGCATCTAAAAAAGGGGGGCAGAGTTGCCAATTATGGTCACGTGTCCTAGAAAACATAAAAAGTTCTTTATTTTGGCTAAAAACAGCATCATTATTATTAAAAGACTCCTAGTAATGATTTGAAAATAGATCAAAAATAGATCAGAGTGAGACTTCAGCTTTTTTTTTTCTTCACAAACTTTCAATGCATCTAATTCCCTGTAGAGTTATTGAAACTTTACCAGTCCAAGCGCAGATTATAATTTAAAAAATCCATAATAATGATATCAGACGGTGAATGTCGGACCAGGAACTGAAAGATCCACATAAAGTGGTAAATACTGTCATCAGGGCATGCATAATCACAACTATTCCCACTGATGCCATTCTCTCTATAGTTCTATACAAAAATGTATGTTACATTTTTTTTTGATCACACAAGAAAAACAAACAAAATCAAAACAGAACTAAAGTTACAGCAAACTCGAGCAGCATTTTAAAGGTTCCAAAAAAGTCCCAAACTTTAAAATCTGTTTTAGAGAAACCTCAAACTAAGACTACAACACAAAAGTTTAGTTTCTTTATTTCAAACCTTCACTAAAAGTCTTTTTCCGGTTCATTTCTGCTTTTTCTTTCTTTGATGAATGCAGGAACTTCCTGTGTTGAGAATGGAAGAACTTCAGTCTAAATAGATTCATTTTCACCACAAATATTTCTCGATAAATCAAACAGTTTCAGACCAAAACAAGAAACATTTTTATTATTAAAACTATTTTTATGTAAATCCGACAGACAGGTGATGTTTGAAGCCTTCGCTCTGAAATATTGAGACTTTGTTTTCGACGGGCGCTACACAAATCCACAGGATTATATTCTTGGTGTTGTTTGAACAAACGGCTGCGCGGCCCAGACTGTCATTAGCAGCACAAAGCGTCTGTGACGACAGCTTTATGGCCGCCGTTGGATGCAGGTGTCCTCAAAATGGTGAAAATCCAGTTATTCAACTAGTTAACAAAAAGTAAGCGTGGGAAAATGGTTTTGGAGCAAAGCGCTTCACATTTGATGAATGAGCTGAAAGAGAGCGAGGACGGTGCGTGGGTGGCCGGACGCCGCTTCGGCTGTTCTTTGATTGGCTTACTTTGTTTTCTTCAAGATCATTGCAACAAAAGTTGTGTTTCGCTGCAACCTTTGACCAGCGTTGACTGTTGAAGGAACGTTTCAGCTTTTTGTGTTTTTCAGACAGTCAGAATGATGAACTTCGTGAACAGAGCAGTCTGGATTTGAGCTTTTTATTCTGTTTCTGTGTGAAAGTGAAGAAACGACGATCATTCTGACCCTTTTCTGAGTTGAGTTTGTTCAAACGATTTAGCTGTGAGTTTAAAACTTTAACAGATGCATAAATTATGATCAACAAACGTTTTTGGTGGAGTTATAGAACCACATTCTGAAAAATACTGAGAAAAAACAAATATTGAAGTTTTTATTCTTTTTTAGCCCCAAACCAAAAATAAAAAACACAAAATTCATGTAAAAAATGTGATTTATCAAACTATAAATCAGTGATCAGCTTCAAATGTTGATTTTAACATAAAAATTGTAGCATTTCTGCTTCTGTAAAATCTGACAGAAAACTTAATCTGATTGGAAAAATCTGAGTCAGTTTTGATGTTTATCCTGTTTGGAGAGAAAACAGACTCACTCTGATTCGTGCGTGCGTAAATCTTAAATTGTAGGAAAATTAGGATGCGTGCGTATTCTTGATTCGTGCTTTGGATTTGTGCGGTTGATCCGGAGCACTCACTGTCCGAGGAGCTGCTGCAGACCGGAAGCGCTCTTATTTAGAAAATATTCTTATTACTAAAGGATTAGTGTTTTAGAACCATTATTTAATAATAATAAAAATATATTATATTTTTAAGAAACTGAGAAAATGCCAAGATTTACCGGATATTATTCACAATGGAAGTTTAAAACGGCTGTGATGAACGAGCATTCTAGTAGTACTTGAACGCATCTCTCACGGACAAATTTGTGAGACGTGAAAAGAGTCTCACGATGGATTCGTACGTAACTGATGTGCTGTGTGTGCATATGAGGTGATTTGTTTGTATTTTTTAAAGATTTTTGTGTGTAATCAGTTTCAAGCTGTTGTAATTTTCATTTGTGCATGTGTAAATAGTATTTTTTTTAATGCACAAAATGTATTACATGAGTTACAAATCCAGAATACGCACGCACAAATCCTAATTTACACACAAATCAAGAATTATGCAGCTGAGACAGCAGAGCGGGAACCGGGAAGAGTGAAAATGACACAGACGGAACTGAAACCAAAGAACCGCTTTGGCACCAGAACCACATAAAACCCAATCGGTGCAAAACAGATCAGCGGCTTTTGCCCCCACGGTGAAGCTCAGTCGCTCCATCAGCCAGCAGAGATGCTGCGGGGGTTGCCAGTTTGGGTCTAATCGAAACATTAAAAAAAAGGGAAAAAGGTCTCCGAATTTTATTTCTCCCTCTGATTAATACGAAACAGAGAACCTTCAAGCTCAAACACAGACGTTGCAGAAGCAGCTGTCATACAGACACATCCTCCTGTACCAGGAAAATATTTTAATAATAATCATAACTCAAACATGGAGACATTTTTCAAAAAAGGTCTTTGCGCTCAGAGGAGCTGGTTTTGGCAGTGTATTGATATGGATGGGCATTTTTCTCAAAACTGTAATGGAAATGGACTTTTTTCCTAATTAAATGAGGTATTTCAACTGTTGACCTGCTTGATTTTAACTGCCCCCTGCAAAGACTGCAAAGATTCCTGATATTTTTTCATGTCAGAACTATTTCCTGTAACAAAGTTGAGTCTGTCCTTAATCTTTGGGGGTTAAGCAGATGGTGGCGTAGTACTCGTGCTTGGCTCTTCCTCAGCAGTGACCTCAGAAACAGGTTTAGGTGACAAAGAAGTCACTGCGGCTGGCGATAAGAGTCCCTCAAGCTGAGAGGTGGATGGCTGAGACACGTCAGATGTGGTCTCATGAGGTGAAGGCTGAGCCACGGTGTAAAGAGAAAAAACTGTCACTTTCACAGCCTAAATTTGTATATTTTCTGATTCTGCAGCTGAATAAACTGCAAGGCTTTACAACAGTCAGTTCCCAAGATTCGTGATATTTCTTTGACTGAGGCACTAACAGATCGCTGGTTTTAGAAATAAATCTGTAGGACATGCCTGATCTTCAGGGGTGGGAAACTGGGATGTTCTTGTTGTGCTCGGCAACAGATGTGGCTGCAATCCCAGGTTCAGGTGAACCTTCTTAGGAGCCACGGAGTCAGAAACTGAAAGCACAGAAAGTATGAATGAACATCCAGGCTGCAGATCAAGTTTTCAAAGAAAATGTGAAAACTGATGATTAGAATACAAAAAAAAAAACGGTGTCTACAGTGAGCAAAATATAAAAGTAGTGGGTAAAAATATTACAAAATATTTGTAAAATTCCTGATTAATGTTTATTTTATTAAAAATACAACATTCTAAAAGTATTTTATTCAGGTATTTATACCATGGTCCGAGTGAATACTGGATTCTGATTGGCTGCTGGGTGTGGATTAAAAAGTGATAGTGCACACCTGAAAAAGAAGTTCCGGTCACACAGGCCAAACGTTCGATATCACTGCGCAGGCTTCTTTAAAACACAAAACAAGCAGTAATGGATGAACTGATGTTTTATTTAACTTTTTTTAACGATCAGCATTTATAATTCTTTCCTTTTGTAAGGTAAATTAGCACATATTGACATATTAGTCAACCCTCCGCCCCATAATGTTCAGCCTAACTTTGGTAATTTGTTTTTAAAATGAGTTATTCTCCTAATAAGACACAGCATTCAGCATGAAAGGTGCAGTCTTCTGTCTGACCACAAGAGGGAGCTTCTGCTTTTAGAGCAGCTCAGAAGAGCGAACCTGAAATGAAACAGACAGAAGCTGATTGTGTGTCGTTTATGTTCTAGCTGCTCACTGAAGGATCATCAGTCAGGGTTCTGTCAGGGTTCTGTCAGGACCTGCATATCGTTTTGTCTCAGCTGGAATAATAGCGGTCTGCGATGGCGATGGATCTGCTCCAAGTTCTCCAAAATCAAAAGTTAAATAAAAAAATTCAGAATCATTTCGAGCTCCACACTTCATAACACGTCAACTCACGGTGGCCAGGCTAAATTAAATTAGCCAGCAAAGCTAGACCAACTTGGGTTTTGTTCAGACATTAACACCATCATGGCTGTAACCAAAGAAAAGAAATGACATGTCTGTGCAGCTTCCCCCACAACTTTTAGACATTAGCAATAAACAACAAATTCAGAATCAATAAAAATTAAATAAATAAAATCATAATAGTATAAATAAAAATAAATCTGAGCAAAAGTGAGGCAAAGAATAAAAGATTAACTATAGATATGCAAGTTTTTAGTCTATCATATATTGTTTTTATTTTTGGTTTCTTAATCAGCTTCAGTGATTCTAAATATAACTTGAATTCATTTAGAAATAGTCTAAATTCTGGGGGAGTCTTCATATATTTAGATTTATGTATATTACATTTAGCCAGACAGATTATTATATTCAAGCAGATTTCTTCCGTTTTTTCCCTCCAATATTATACCAAATATGATGGTATTTAAAGAGAATAGTGGTTGTTGTGGGAATATATTTCTCAGCCAGTTATGTAACTCTTTCCAAAATATTTGTGTTTGGAGACAAGAGTACAAACCTTAGACATTGGATAGTTGGAAGAAGACCAACAACATAGAAAAGAGAATACGAAGATGAACCGTTTCTACCGTTAGCATGTCTTTGTTAGCCACGCAACTTTGTTTACTATTACACAGACTTAAAT
>NC_050525.1:28756301-28759435 GCF_002922805.2 Oryzias melastigma
TTATGTTTTTATCTATTTTAAATGGGTTTTATGTATATAAATGAATTATATGTATTAATATTGTGTTTTTATCTATTTAAAATGAGTTTTATGTATATAAATGAATTTTGTGTATTAATATTATGTTTTTATCTATTTAAATTGTTTTTTATGTATATAAATGAAATATATGTATTAATATTGTGTTTTTATCTATTTAAAATGAGTTTAATGTATATAAATGAATTATGTGTATTAATATTATGTTTTTATCTATTTAAATTGTTTCTTATGTATATAATTGAAATAAATGTATTAATATTATGTTTTTTTCTATTTTAATTGGGTTTTATGTAATAAATAAAATATATGTATGAAATGTAGTTGATTTTGATTGTTTTTAATCTATCTTTTTCAAATGTTTTCTTTATATTTAATTGTTTTGTTCTCTATTTTAAACTAAAACATTTTTTTTGTTTTTTTGAAATTATATTTAAAGGATTGGGGTTAGGGTTAGGATTGGGGTTAGGTTAGGATTAGGGTTAGGGTTGGGGTTGGGGTTAGGGTTGGGATTGGGGTTAGGGTTAGGATTGGGGTCAGGGTTAGGGTTAGGATCAGGGTTATGGTTAAGGTTAGGGTTAGGATTAGGGTTGGGATTAGGATTAGGGTTAGGGTTAGGGTTAGGGTTAGGATCAGGATTAGGGTTAGGGTTATGGACAGGGCTAGGGTTAGTGTTAAGGTTAGTTTGGGGGCGGGGGTGTTAAGGTTAAAAGGAAAATGTATATAGGTTGTCTTATGATTTAAAATTTAGTCCCCTTGGTTCTTTTGTGTCTAATTTGTTAATCCATTTAATTTCCATAATTTTACGTTGGCTTTCGGTCCATAATGTGTTGCTTTGAATCCCCGCTACTTTTAATGCATCCCAGCCATGCATTATAAAATGTGCCACCAAGGGGGTGTGTGTTTGTTTTTTGTTAAGAATGTTGTATTTGTGTTGTGTTATGCGTGTGGAAATAGAATTCTTAGTTTCACCAATATATTTCNGGTTAGGATTGGGGTCAGGGTTAGGGTTAGGACCAGGGTTATGGTTAAGGTTAGGGTTAGGATTAGGGTTGGGGTTAGGATTAGGGTTAGGGTTAGGGTTAGGGTTAGGATCAGGATTAGGGTTAGGGTTATGGAAAGGGCTAGGGTTAGTGTTAAGGTTAGTTTGGGGGCGGGGGTGTTAAGGTTAAAAGAAAAATGTATATGGGTTTTCTTATGATTTAAAATTTAGTCCCCTTGGTTCTTTTGTGTCTAATTTATTAATCCATTTAATTTCCATAATTTTACGTTGGCTTTCGGTCCATAATATGTTGCTTTGAATCCCCGCCACTTTTAATGCATCCCAGCCATGCATTATAAAATGCGTCACCAAGGGGGTGTGTGTTTGTTTTTTATTGAGAATGTTGTATTTGTGTTGTGCTATGCGTGTGGAAATAGAATTCTTAGTTTCACCAATATATTTCATATTGCATTTGTCACAGCAAATCATGTATATACAATTTGATGTTCCCCAATTAAATTCTTGATCAATTTTATAAACTTTTTTGCTGTTCGTGTTTTCAACAAATTTTAATCGTATTAATCTTTTGTCGTTTGCTTTATATAATTCCTGTACTGCTCTTAATTTTGCTCTAACCAAATAGTCTTTTAAATTTTTATTTTTTCTATAGGCCGATATTATGTTATGGTTACTGAGTAGTCCTGATTGATGTAATATGTTTTCGAAATTTCTTTTGATCTTCCTATTAATTATAGTGGCATTTATTGAATAGGTTGTAATAAGCGGAATTATTTGATTATTGTGAATTGGCTTTTTTTGTATGGATTTCAAACAATTTCTTAGGAATTGTCTAGAATAACCCCTAGAGCGGAGGGCGTGAAATAATGTTTTAACCGCTTTCCAAAAATCCTGGGGTTCACTACAAATTCTTTTATATTTTAATATCTGAGACTTAATTAAACCTTTAAATGTATGTTTTGGATGATGACTTGTTTTGTATAATAATGCATGGGTATCTGTTTTTTTGAAAAATACTTTAATGTCTAATTTGCCTGTACTATGAAATGATTCCCCCTTAAAAATTGTTGTATCCAAATAATCGATTGATTCATGATGATATGTATATTTTAGTTTGATTGACGTGTCGTGTGAATCCAAAATTTTGATGAACTGCATAAATTCCCCTAATGTGTGTGTCCAAACCCCAAATATGTCATCCAAATATCTAAGATATATTAACGGTTTAAGTTTACATTTTGTGAAAGCTTTTCCTTCCCAATCTGCTAAAAATATATTGGCATATGCCGGGGCAAATCGCTTTCCCATAGCCGTTCCTTTAATTTGTAAATAAAATGTATTGTTAAATTCAAAATCATTCCTAGTTAAGTTAATTTTTAATAATTTTAAGATTTCTGGGTCTGGTCTGTTGGGGTCTGGGTATTTATTAAATATGTCTTTTACAGTTTTAAGTCCTGATGGGATATCAATGTTCGTGTATAAATTGTCAATATCAATTGTAAACATAAATGAGTTTTGGGGTATTTTTAGATTATTTATTAATTCAATGAATTGATATGTGTCTCTGACATAGGATGGGTGTTTCGTGGATAATGGGGTCAAGAATTTATCAATATATTCTGCTGTATAATACGTTTCACTATCACAATCTGAGATTATTGGACGACCAGGTGGAATTTCAAACGGGACTGTCCAATTCTCGGGTTGTTTGTGTATCTTTGGCAGAATGTAAAATCGGCGTGGTCTTGGTTCGCCATCACCTTGCAAATAAAGCATTTGTTTTTTATTAATAAATTTATGTTTGTATAGTTTAATTAGTATGGTTTTGATAAGGGGTACAGTTTTTAAATAGATGGGGTTGTTTAATTTTTTATAATAATTTTTATTGCTCAATTGTCTTTTAGCTTCTTCTATGTATTGGTCTCTACTAAGGATTACTATGACATTACCTTTATCGGCTGGTTTAATTACTATATGTTTGTTTTCTTGTAATTCTTTTAGTGCATTTTGTTCTTCCTTAGACAAATTAGAAATTGTATTGTTTAATGTATAGTATTTTTCCAAATCTTTGTTATCTTTTTTTATTAATGCCAAT
>NC_050525.1:28763927-28767479 GCF_002922805.2 Oryzias melastigma
GCGCCCGTCTCCAATTACGCGTATTAATCCACCAGTCCAGATCTTCGTGGTTCCCCCGTCCTACTACTGGATGCTCCAAAGGTTGGGATCACGGGTAAATTCCAGTGGGCAAGGAACCCTTTTTCCGATCCTCTGGCGCGCTGAGAGGAGATGCAGCCGCAGCGGATGGAGCGTCTTCCGCCTTCTTCCTCCTCTCGCGCGCACCTGTCCGGCCTCATTTAATTACCTTGGGGGTGGGTTTGCCACCCGCCAGGTAAACAGTCAGCATCCCCAAAATACATCACACCATTTCAAATGACATATATAGATAATAATAATAAAAAAAAACATGAACATTGGGAAGAACCCTTTTTTTTTTTTTTTTTTTTTTTTAATTTCACATTCACTATGTGACTTTGTCACAAACGGTCCAGCAGAAACGGAGATCAGGCAGGCAGGCAGGCAGGCAGAGACGGATCCAGGTGAAAACAAACTAACAGAGAAAAAAGATTTGAATTAGACACTAAACAAAGGGGCCAGGAGGCAGGCTCAAATGTGGGCTCAATACCACTTGAGGTAAGCGGACGAACTGGCAGGGAGAAGCTGGATGAACCAGTCCTAAATACTGTTGAGGTGATGAGTCGCTGGTGTGCCAGGATTCCCTGCTGCATCCTGGACACCTGTGGAGAAAAAGGGCGAGCGGAAACCAAGGAAAAAACTGGACCAGGAGAGGGCGGCAGAGGAGCAGGAACTGACAAGACCTGACAATTTTCTTCAATTCTTTGATAGTAAAATCTCAAATATTAGACACAAGCTAAATGTGGTTATTCCCACTATCGACCCAAAGCAGGCAGAAGTCGTAGAAATAAAGGCATCCATAGAAACGGCTGTAACATTAGACTGCTTTACTGCTGTCGACCAAGCAGAAATAGCATCAGTTATTACGTCTTCTAAAACCTCCACTTGTCTCTTAGACCCAATCCCCACTAAACTTTTTAAAGAAATATTCCCCCTTATTAGTGAATCCATATTAACCATAATAAATACCTCTCTAGAGACTGGTTATGTGCCTCAGTCTTTTAAATATGCAGTCGCCTCTAAGCTAACAGCACAAAATGCTGGACTGCTTGTAGTTCCTAGAATTTCTAAAAGTACAGTTGGAGGTAGAACCTTCAGCCATCAAGCCCCTGTTCTATGGAATAAGCTCCCAGCTCATGTCAGAGAGGCCAGCACAGTTTCTACCTTCAAAACTAGCCTTAAAACATTCCTCTTTGGACAGGCGTTCTGCCAGGCTAGCTAGTAATCATTGGATAATTAACATAATGCTCCCATACTGTTTGAAGTTTGGGGAAATAATTATTATAATTACATATTTCTCCAATATATGCTTGATTTACTAAAAATATGTAGATTCTCTACATAATAACATAGAAGGCTGCTCGAAGTTAGAAGCTGGGGAAAGTATGGCGCACTGGGGCTCTGTCTTCTTTTTTCATCTACTTCTTCTCTCCTCTATTTATTTATTTTACTTAGTTCTGTATGTCTTTGATGATGCAGTATGATTCATGTTGTTCCTTCTTTCCCACTCCCCTCTGGGGAGAGCGGGAGAGATTGCAGTTTCTGGAAGATTTGTCGGTGCTCCTGATGAAGCCGGCCCATCTGGATCAAGCCCAGCTCATGTGGATAGAACCGAACTAATCTGGATCAAGCCTATCTTCTGCACCATTTAAAAAGCATAGTTGTAGAGTTGTAGAAGCTAATCTTTCTTTAACAGTCCTGGTGTCGCCTGTCCGTCCTGGGATAGGCTTTCTCCCTCATGTGGGCATCCCCAAGGTTTCTTCATTTTTTCCTAAACCAGTTTATTTTTTTTATTTTTTTTTTAGGAGTTTTTCCTTACCGGGAGGGAGAGTCTAAGGATGGGCACAACCAGTTTATTTAGTCTGTTTAGTTGTTAGCTATTGTTTATACTATATGACTGATTTTTTTTTTTTTTTTTTTAATATGACTGACTTTCTGCTTCACGCCAAATGAGACAATTGATTTGTGATATTGGGCTATATAAATAAAATTGAACTGAATTGAATTGAACCCTGCGTTGCTAGCCACCTAACTCCAGCTGTCAGCAGCCTCCAGCGAGAAGAGTATCCCGACGCTGCAAACCAACAAACGCAGGCCGCCATCCAGCACCAATAACAGTGAGGCGTTCAGCAGGACCTGAGACAGCGACCACGGTAACAGACAAAATGCCTAACAAAAATAAACAAAATAGCTAAATGACTAAAGAAGAACTCGAGGACATTAAAAAAATCGTTAAACTTTAAGTCTGGAGAAATTGCCAATATCAAAAAAAAACAGCAGCTTCTAGTGGACTTGGTTGACGAGTTAAAAAATCTAAATGCAGAAAAAGAAACAGAGATTGTAAATCTTAAGTGTCGTGTTTCAGATCGCAAACAATATTCCCGAGTAAATGACGTGATAATCAGTGGTGTTGAAATCATCCAGCTTCCTATGCTAGGGCAGTTAGGCTAGTAGATGAAGACTGTTAGAAGAGTCTTGGTGTGAGGGTAGGCCCGTGATCATGCTGTAGCATCGCGAGACTGACAGGTGTGTGGGTGAGTAAATCTGGCGGCGCGTGAGTAGCTAAACAAACATTTCCAGCTTTTTTCATTATACCGCCATACAAAACTTCCGAAAATTAACACATATTTGGAAAAGTTTCATACGTTTTTGGCAGCCTGGAGGACTTGGAGAAGTACATCGACGACTTCTTCGACATCGTAGTCATGAAGAAGGGCTCCTCCACCACCACGCCTTCCACCAAGCGGACCCGTCCTGAAGACTCTCCCGGGGCTGTCTCCTCTCCAGGCAGCGGATTCAGCGACGTGTTAGATTCCATAGATAAGAAGCTCTCCAGCCTTGATGCCCGCCTCAACCTGCTGGAGATCCTCCATAAAGAGTTCCATGGCCTGCGGGAGTCTCTGGAGTTCAGCCAGCAGCAGGTGCAGGAATTAGCCGCGGAGAACCAGAGCCTCAGGGAGTCCATGAAGGTTCTAACCTCCGACACCACCCGGCTCTCTGAGGAGAACTGAGCCATGAAGGAAACCCTCCTGGATCTTCAGGCGCGGAGCATGAGGGACAACCTGGTCATTTCGGGAATTCCGGAGGAGGCGGGGGAAGACCCGGAGGCCACGGTGAAGACCTTCATGGAGGTCCAGCTGAAGATCCCGAAGGAGGAGGTACAGAAGATCACCTTCGACAGAGTCCACCGGCTCGGACGGAAGAAGCCTGGAAGCCAGCGTCCGCGTCCGATCGTACCCAAGTTTCAGTTTTATAAGCAGAAAGGGTTAGGGTTAGGTTAGGTATATGGGGTTTGTACGATCGTGTCCGGGCCGGACACCAATCTTTGAGGGCTCATAACTCTTTAACGGAAAGTGATAGAGACCTGGAAATGCCACCTACCCTCCCATGGACACGGGTGGGGAATCGACTGGTGAAGTCCGCTTCCGGCTAGGACATCCGGTTCCCGAGATACGCCCACTTTTTGGGTTCTTTTCATATCTAACTTTTGAACGG
>NC_050525.1:28767506-28770632 GCF_002922805.2 Oryzias melastigma
CGAATTATGTCTGACGCAAAGTGTTTCCAAGTCTCTACGACCTTCAGTTCAAAAGTTATTAGCAAAAAACCTTTTCGGCCAATCACGCGAGGGCCGAAAATTTCCTAAGTGTTTTGACCGGAAATCGTCCCCCCAGAAACCACTTAGGAGCACGTTTCAGACCATTTGGAGTCTACTGGAGGTAACTTTGCAGTGCAAATTTTTGGAATCGGAGGTACCACTTGTGGGCTTTGCAGCCGGACCCCCTTTGGATATGTGGGTCTATGGGCCGGGCCGAACGTGGTGAGGTATGATTGGCTTGCGTGGGACATGGTTTGGGCCAAACCTTGGAGTAGGCCCTCCACATTTGGTGGGCGAGTAGGGGGGCATCACCGGAGGGTTAGGGTTAGGGTTAGGGTTAGGGTTAGGGTTAGGGGTTAGGGTTAGGGTTAGGGTTAGGGTTAGGGTTAGGGTTAGGTGGGTGGGTATTTGTCCCCCTTCCGCGGAAGTTGGACGGTGCGCAGGGTTAGGGTTAGGGTTAGGGTTAGGGTTAGGGTTAGGGTTAGGGTTAGGGTTAGGGTTAGGGTTAGGTATATGGGGTTTGTACGATCGTGTCCGGGCCGGACACCAATCTTTGAGAGCCCATAACTTTTCAACGGAAAGTGATAGAGACCTGGAAACACCACCTACCCCCCCATGGACACGGGTTGGGAATCGACTGGTAAAGTCCGCTTTCGGCTAGGACTTCCGGTTCTTGAGATACCCCTAATTTTTTTTTTGTTTTTTCCATATCTCCGGAANATAACAGGGTGTTATAACAGCGTTATATCAGTGTTAGGGTTAGGGTTAGGGTTAGGGTTAGGGTTAGGGTTAGGGTTAGGGTTAGGGTTAGGGTTAGGGTTATATAAGGGTGTTATAACAGTGTTATAACAGGGTGTTATAACCGTGTTATAACAGGGTGTTATAACAGCGTTATAACAGTGTTATAACAGGGTGTTATAACCGTTTTATAACAGTGTGTTATAACAGTGTTATAACAGTGTTATAACAGTGTGTTAAACAGCGTTATAACAGTGTTATAACAGTGTTATAACAGGGTGTTATAATAGTGCTATAACAGCGTTATAACAGTGTTATAACAGGGTGTTATAACAGTGTTATAACAGGGTGTTATAACAGTGTTATAACAGTGTTATAACAGGGTGTTGTAACAGCGTTATAACAGTGTTATAACAGTGTTATAACAGGGCGTTATAACCGTGTTATAACAGGGTGTTATAACAGTGTTATAACAGTGTTATAACAGGGTGTTATAACAGCCTTATAACAGTCTTTTAACAGGGTGTTATAACAGCGTTATAACAGTGTTATAACAGTGTTATAACAGGGTGTTATAAAAGTGTTATAACAGCGTCATAACAGTGTTATAACAGGGTGTTATAACAGCGTTATAACAGTGTTATAACAGTGTTATAACAGGGTGTTATAACAGTGTTATAACAGTGTTATAACAGGGTGTTATAACAGTGTTATAACAGTGTTATAACAGTGTTATAACAGGGTGTTATAACAGTGTTATAACAGTGTTATAAAAGTGTTATAATAGGATGTTATAACAGCGTTATAACAGTGTTATAACAGTGTTATAACAGGGTGTTATAACAGTGTTATAACAGGGTGTTATAACTGTGTTATAACAGTGTTATAACAGGGTGTAATAATAGTGTTATAACAGTGTTATAACAGTGTTATAACAGGGTGTTATAACAGTGTTATAACAGGGTGTTGTAATAGTGTTATAACAGTGTTATAACAGTATTATAACAGGGTTATACCAGGGTGTTATAACAGTGTATTAACAGTATTATAACAGGGTGTTATAACAGCGTTAAAACAGTGTTATAACAGGGTGTCATAATAGTGTTATAACAGTGTTATAACAGTGTGTTATAACAGTGTTATAACAGTGTTATAACAGGGTGTTATAACAGCGTTATAACAGTGTTATAACAGTGTTATAACAGGGTGTTATAACAGCGTTATAACAGTCTTATAACAGCGTTATTACAGTGTAATAACAGTGTTATAACAGGGTTATAACAGGGTGTTATAACAGCGTTATAACAGTGTCATACCAGGATGTTATAACAGTGTTATAACAGTGTTATAACAGCGTTATAACAGTGTTTTAACAGGGTGTTAATAACAGTGTTATAACAGTGTGTTATAACAGTGTTATAACAGTGTTATAACAGGGTGTTATGACAGCGTTATAACAGTGTTATAACAGTGTTATAACAGGGTGTTATAACAGTGTTATAACAGTGTGTTATAACAGTGTTATAACAGTGTTATAACAGGGTGTTATAACAGCGTTATAGCAGTGTTATAACAGTGTTATAACAGGGTGTTATAACAGTGTTAAAACAACAGTGTTATAACAGTGTTATAATAGTGTGTTATAACAGTGTTATAACAGTGTTATAACTGGGTGTTATAACAGCGTTATAACAGTGTTATAACAGCGTTATAACAGGGTGTTATAACAGCGTTATAACAGTGTTATAACAGGGTGTCATAACAGTGTTATAACAGTGTAATAACAGTGTTATAACAGGGTGTCATAACAGCGTTATAACAGTGTTAACAGGGTGTTATAACAGTGTCATACCCGTGTGTTATAACAGTGTTATAACAGGGTGTTATAACAGTGTTATAACAGTGTTATGACAGGGTGTTATAACAGTGTTATAACAGCGTTATAACAGTGTTATACCCATGTGTTATAACAGTGTTTTAACAGCGTTATAACAGTGTTATAACAGTGTTATAACAGGGTGTTATAACAGCGTTATAACAGGGTGTTATAACATCGTTATAACAGTGTTATAACAGTGTTATAACAGGGTGTTATAACAGTGTTATAACAGTAATATAACAGGGTGTTTTAACAGTGTTATAACAGGGTGTTATAACAGCGTTATAACAGTGTTCTAACAGGGTGTTATAATAGTGTTAAAACAGTGTTATAAGAGGGTGTTTTAACAGTGTTATAACAGTGTTATAACAGTGTTATAACAGGGTGTTAAAACAGCGTTATAACAGTGTTATAACAGTGTTATAACAGGATGTTATAACAGCGTTATA
>NC_050525.1:28770720-28775263 GCF_002922805.2 Oryzias melastigma
ACAGTGTTATAACAGTGTGTTATAACAGTGTTATAACAGTGTTATAACAGGGTGTTATAACAGTGTTATAACAGTAATATAACAGGGTGTTTTAATAGTGTTATAACAGGGTGTTATAACAGGGTGTTATAACAGCTTTATAACAGTGTTATAACAGGGTCATATAACAGCGTTAAAACAGGGTGTTATAACAGTGTTATAACAGTGTTATAAAAGGGTGTTATAACAGCGTTATAACAGTGTTATAAAAGGGTGTTATAACAGCGTTATAACAGTGTTCTAAAAGGGTGTTATAACAGTGTTATAACAGTGTTATAACAGTGTTATAACAGGGTGTTATAACAGCGTTATAACAGTGTTATAACAGGGTGTTATAACAGTGTTATAAAAGGGTGTTATAACAGGGTGTTATAGCAGCGTTATAACGGTGTTATAACAGTGTTATATCAGTGTTATAACAGGGTGTTATACCAGTGTTATAACAGCGTTATAACAGTGTCATAACAGGTTGTTATAACAGCGTTATAACAGTTTTATAACACTGTTATAACAGCGTGTTATAACAGCGTTATAACAGTGTTATAACAGTGTTATAACAGGGTGTTATAACAGCGTTATAACGGTGTTATAACAGTGTTATAACAGGGTGTTATAACAGCGTTATAACAGTGTTATAACAGTGTTATAACAGGGTGTTATAACGCTGTTATAACAGGGTGTTATAACATCGTTATAACAGTGTTATAACAGTGCTATAACAGTGTTATAACAGTGTTATCACAGCGTTATAACAGTGTTATAACAGCGTTAAACAGCGTTATAACAGTGTTATAACAGGGTGTTATAACAGTGTTATAACGGCGTTATAACAGGGTGTTATAACATTGTTATAACAGTGTTATAACAGCGTTATAAAAGTGTTATGACAGGGTCTTATAACATTGTTATAACAGTGTTATAACAGGGTGTTATAACAGTGTTATAACAGTGTTATAACAGGGTTATAACAGGGTGTTATAACAGTTATATAACAGGGTTTTATAACGGGGTTATAACAGTGTTATAATAGTGTTATAACAGGGTGTTATCACAGTGTTATAACGGCGTTATAACAGGGTGTTATAACATTGTAGTAACAGTGTTATAACAGCGTTATAACAGTGTTGTAACTGGGTGTTGTAACAGGGTGTTATAACAGCGTTTTAACGGTGTTATAACAGGGTTTTATAACAGGGTGTTGTAACAGTGTTATAACAGTGTTATAACAGCGTTATAACAGTGTAATAACAGTTTTATAACAGGGTGTTATAACAGTGTTATAACGGCGTTATAACAGGGTGTTATAGGATTGTTATAACAGTGTTATAACAGCGTTATAACGGTGTTATAACAGGGTGTTATAAAAGTGTTATAACAGGGTAATAACAGTGTTATAACAGGGTGTTATACCAGTGTTATTACAGTGTTATAACATGGTGTTATAAAAGCGTTATAACAGTGTTATAACAGTGTTTTAACAGGGTGTTATACCATTGTTATAACAGTGCTATAACAGGGTGTTATCAGACTGTTATAACAGTGTTTTAACACTGTTATAACACCCTGTTATNCGGACACGATCGTACAAACCCCATATACCTAACCCTAACCCTAACCCAGCTCTCCTGAGGGCATCCAAAACCATGACTGTGAAAGTAAGCAGCAGGCGCTCGAAGCGCTCGTCTAGAGTACAGCCTCTCATCTTCCATGATGACCTGGAGCGTGCAAGGCACGAACAGGTGAAGCGTAGGATGTCCAGGGGGCTCACCGATGAGTCTGAGTATGATGAAGTAGTGGAGTCGCAGGTGACACGTGTCAGGGTTCTGAAAGGCGTGCCCATGCAGGGGTCACTGGGGCACTTCTATGGTGGGTGTTTCTTTCTTTCCTTCCTTCCTTTCTTCAGTCACACGGTCTATCCCTGTCGATGGTATCTGTCTCTGTCTCTTTCTCCCTATTATTGGATGAATTTCAAAGCCAAGCTTAGATGAAAAGTCCTTCTCAGGCTCTCTCTTTAGAGTCATGGCTGTCTTCTTTTTGCAGAGAGTGTAGCTGAGGACTACAGGAGCTACAGGCTGGGAGACAAAACAGGGAGAAAGGACAGGGAGAACGCGCAGAACATAGCCAGACACTGTCTAGTCTTCTGTGCATATATGCTCGAGAAGGATGGTGATGAAGACGACCAGGAGCACAGTGTGGGGTCCCCAGCTGCAGCCGGACCAACAAATGACTTGACGTTCCTGTCCAACATCAAACGCCTGAGGCATTTCCCGACCTATCTGAGAGCAAGAGGCTACGCTGTGACTTCAGTCCGCAATATGCTGATAAGCATCTCTGTTTTTTTAAATCACGTACAAAACTCTTTCATGCTGCAAAGTAGGCTGTCAACCAGCGACATTGGACGAGCGCACTACGAACTGAAGAAGCTCAGGTCTGACATCAACAGGGACATTATGGCACGCCAGCAACAATTCAAGAGGGTGAAGACCTCAACGCTGCCTCAGGCTTCAGACGAAGTCCATTTCCTGGACACCGCCAAGAAGTGCATCCCACAGCTGTTTGGTAAGTCGCCCCTGCTTTATTTTTGTATTTCTTTATTTTTTTTGTCATAGATAGATAGATAGATAGATAGATAGATAGATAGATAGATAGATAGATAGATAGATAGATAGATAGATAGATAGATCGCTCGCTGTCATCTCATTTATTTTTTTCCTCTCTCAGTATGTCTTGTCATTCGGTTCAGCCTGCCTGTTGCCATTCTGATTGGCTGTTCCTGTTTGCGTTTCTACCTCCCACCCACAGACAGCCTAATTTCCGAAGACACCACAACAGTAGTGACCGATCACAACCTCTTAATTGGCTATATCATGGGATATCTGTCCATCATCAGCGGGCATCGGAGCACAGTCCTCACAGAGATGGAGGCGTCTGACGTGATGGATGCTGACTCCTGGAACAACGGCCAGCTGTTTCAACTCTTGGCAAGTAGCCACTGATCTCTTGGAGTCCTTGGACCCCTTTGTATTATTAAAAGTGTGTGTGTGTTTTTTTTAAAAGAGCATTGCAGTTGCATTTAATGTCGTCGTCTTCACCGACAGAAGATGAAATTATTCTGTCACTCCCTAAATAAACTAAAATATCTGCATTCAGATAAAAATAAAAATCCACATCAACTTCTCAAACAAGAAATGATATTGAACATAAGACCTTATTAGTGCTGTGTTCTGTTTTTCTTGTTTTTTCTTTTTTTTTTTCTCTCCCCCCGGCACCTCATCCTGCCTGCCTGCCTGCCTGCCTGCCTGCCTGCCTGCTTGCTTGCTTGCTTCCTGCACGATTGTGGGAGTAACTCATGCTTTTCTCTCTGCAGGTGGGCAGTCACAAAACTGACCTGACATACGGGCACGCCTTCATTGTCCTAGAAGACTTTGAGATGATCTTGCTGCAGAAGATGTGCAGGAGCGAGTGTTGCAACCATGGGATACAACCACTATTCGTGTTTCACACGATTGTGGGTTCGCCAGTTTACAAGGCCAACAAGTACCTGGCAGCTGCGTGGAGAGATGCAGGTCTGGACAACCCCGTGACGTTTGGCGCCATACGGAGCAGTGTGGCAACCCAAGTGAATGAGGCTAGCTTGTTGTTCAAAGTCCATCTGCGATGGATGGAGGGGGTGTTTTTTCCTCTCTAGTTTTCCTTTCAACTCACAGCTGCTCTCCTCACAGGTGGAGTGACATCTGTCCTTCTCTGACCGGAGGAGGGTGTCCATGGCGATGTGCCACGACGCGTCGACGGCGGACAAATTCTATGTAGCCCTTCCAACCCGAGAAGAAGCCTTTCGCCTGAGAACCCTCCGAATGAAGGCTCTCCACATTGAGGCCAATACGCCCAGCGCCGACACAGACACAGACGGAGACACAAACACAAACAGAGCCGCAGACGGGCAAGACCCCGCCGTAGCCCTCGTGCCCACACGCAGCCGGAGAGCGGTGGCGTCCGTCTCCCATCAGCCAGTCACCACCACAACAACTTCTGCCCCGCCAGCTGCCAGCAGCAGGCCCAGGGTCGACTGGAGCAAAGTCGTTGTGGATTCTCAGAGGGCCACCACCAGCAGGGCACCGTCCACACGTCCCTCCAGGTTCCAGCGACAGACCTTACCTGCTCCATGCCAGGACGTTGCTGCTCCCAGTGAGCGAGACCCCGGCAGGCCCACGACTGCAGGCGCGCGCAGAGAGCCCCAGGCAACACAACCCAGGTCCATGACGTTGCGCACCAGAGCACGCGCCATCCCCACAGCCACAGCACCAGGCCAGCCGGCCCCCCAGCTCACTGCCCTGACGAGATCCTATCGGGCGCAAAGACCCGTGAGAGGAAGGTTGGATTTGGCGGACTTTGTGAAGGTGCGGAGGCTGCGGCCTTCGCTGACACGCAAGTGTCAGGTGGCGCGTTGCCCAGTGTGAGGTGGAACTCAGTGTTCAAGTTCAGAAAGGCTCTCACTGTTTTTGTT
>NC_050525.1:28777069-28781643 GCF_002922805.2 Oryzias melastigma
GCTGAGTTGCTATCAACTCCTTCCAAATTGGAAGTGGTTAATAAATGGTGGTGCTTTCTCCTCCCATCCTGCAGGTGTGGACAGAGTGCTGCTGCAAATTGAGCCATCCAGACAAGAAGAGGGGAGTTGCTGTTTTCCCCAGCCCTGCTTGAGCATCTGATGCATCTAGGAAGAGGAGGAGGAGACTCTTCATGCTCATCACAAGAAGGAGGAGGAGGAGGAGGAGGAGAATCTGCATGCTCATCACATGATTTGAAACAAATAAATCAGATTGAAACAAGCCATGAGTGTGTTTATTGAATAGAATAGAAAATACTTCATTAATCCCTTTGGAAGTCCTCATGGAAATTCAGGTTATGTCATGATCAATGCCAGACATCCAGTGAAGGAGAGGGAACCTGCTGTCTCTTCAGGCTTGAGAGAGCACCTGATGCATCTATGAGGAGGAGGAGGAGGGGAATCTTCATGCTCATCACAAGAAGGAGGAGGAGGAGGAGAATCTGCATGCTCATCACATGATTTGAAAAAAAATAAATCAGATTGAAACAAGCCATGTGTGTGTGCTTATATGATGATGATGATGAGAAATGTTGTTTTTCAGGCTTTCTTTGTTGACACTAGTGAAAGCATGGCCAGGGTTTCCAAAAAGTAGGCAGCCTCGTGCTTAGCTGTGGTGACATGCTTAATTTTCCCCACCCAAGCCAGCTGTTTGTCATCCCCAGCAGGTGTGCCTTCAATTAGCTTGCTGTGGTGAAAATGTCAGGCGCTCTTTAATGCGCTTTAAAACGTGTTTCCCGTCCGAATTGGGCCCGGCCGAGGTTCAGGTTCGTTCAGGCAGGGCCCCCTCTCGGTGCTGTGAAAGTTTGAGCGGAAATTCGGCCCGGTTCGCGAGTTCTGAGCCCGAACGCGGCGGTCGGCCTGTGCGTATTTACCATTTAAAAATGGCTGCGGGCGCGCTCTTTAACGGGTTAGGGTTAGGGGTTAGGAAATGGGACAGGTCCCCTCCTTCTAGCGAAGGGAGGGGGTGCACGGTCCATCCCTTCGCGGAACGCAGCGCCCTGCTCCCAGTTAGGCTTGGGACCGCGTCGTGCACGGCCACGGTGCGGGCGGACTAAAGTCCAGCCGTCCTCCACCATAATTTATAATGTTGCCTTGGTTGTTATATGTAAATAAAAAGTGTATATAGGTGAGATATAATTTATTTTAAGTATTTTAAATATATATATGATAAATGAAATAAAAAAATGATTTTGTTTTAGTATAAATGAAAAAATAAAAGGAAAAAAAAAGAGGCGAATTAATTTAAATGAAAAAGGGAAGAGAGTGCCTCAGCCGCGACGTTTCGACCTGAAAAGGTCTTCTTCAGGCATATGAGGCACTGGAAAAAAAGGTGTGAGTGGGTCTGAGCTCAGGAGATGTTTGTCCTTTGGGAGACGAGGCAGAAATGAGCTCACCGCCTCCCTGCTCCTATTTATGTGCTCCGCTCAGGCCCCTCCCCTCTCTGTTGAGGGATCCTATTTTTTAGCTGATTTATCCATGTTTTTATGTCTTTATATTGTATGTATTGCTATTAATTGTATTTATATTATGTTTTTATCTATTTTAAATGGGTTTTATGTATGTAAATGAAACATACGTATTATTATTGTGTTTTTATCTCTTTAAAATGAGTTTTATGTATATAAATGAATTATGTGTATTAATATTATGTTTTTATCTATTTTAATTGTTTTTTATGTATATAATTGAAATATATGTATTAATATTATGTTTTTATCTATTTTAATTGGGTTTTATGTATATAAATGAAATATATGTATTAATATTGTGTTTTTATCTATTTAAAATGAGTTTTATGTATATAAATGAATTGTGTGTATTAATATTATGTTTTTATCTATTTGAATTGGTTTTTTTTTTTGTATATAATTGAAATATATGTATTAATATTATGTTTTTATCTATTTTAATTGGGTTTTATGTAATAAATAAAATATATGTATGAAATGTAATTGATTTTGATTGTTTTTATCTATCTTTTTCGAATGCTTTCTTTATATTTAATTGCTTTGTTCTCCATTTTAAACTAAAAAAATCTTTTTGTTTTTAAATTATATTTAAAGGATTGGGGTTAGGGTTAGAAGAACAAGTGCTCGGACCCCACCCTCCATAGGAGGGTTAGGGTTAGGGGTTAGGGTTAGGGTTAGAAGAACAAGTGTTTGGACCCCACCCTCCATAGGAGGGCAGGGTCAATGCACACTCCATACAGCCTCCCCAGGAGCAGGATCCCAGGACAACCCCATCCCAGGAAGGTGAGTAAGTGAGATGAATAATGAATTTATTCATCATTATGAACTCATTATTAGTTTATTAATTCTTTATTAATTTTTTATTTTATTATTTTTTATTTTTTTAATTGCAGGGGGAGTGGTTAGGGTTAGGGCCCGCCCCTGTGGGGTTAAGGTTAGGGTTCTGGACCGGATTATGGTTAGGCTTAGGGTTGTATCTGGGGCTGGGATTAAAATTATTCAGATTTTTTTCATAGGGGGAGTGTGGTTATGGTTAGAGCCCCCCCCATGTGGTTAAGGTTAGGGTTATTGGACCGGGTCAGGATTAGAGGAACCCCCCCTGGGGGGATGCCAATCCAGGGGGCAAAGGCCAGGCGCTCATTGTAGGCACCGCAAAGCGTGTCACTGTGCATCCCGTTCGCGCATGTTCAGTTTGCCATTGAAAACTTGGCTTCCGCTATCGGAGAATCACGTGGTTAATATATGCGTCGCGGTGCATTTTGGGATAGCTTCTACTTTGACTTTGATTCTAAAAATTATAGCGAACTTACTGGACATTTTTGTGAACCAAACGGGACATTTCTTCTTATTGTGTGTCGATTTCCCAGCACCGTGAAAGTTACAAGGTGAGTAAATCCCTCCCAAACAACTCGTAAAACTTAACGAAACTTTCTGAAACTACCAGAATTCAGTTATTCAGGCGTCTATCTCCATGGGAACGTCTAGAAGTATTATGTAAAGATTATGTATTATGTAAAGAAAACGAGCAATGTGAAGGATGTCATGTACTGTCAGACAAGTTGAAAAATATTTTGGAGGAAAATAAAAAGCTTAGAGAGGTTAATGCTAATTTGATCGATAGAATTAAAGGGTTAGGGTTAGGGTTAGGTGGGTGGGTTACAGTCCCCCTTCCGCGGAAGTTGGACAGTGCGCGGTCCATCCCTAGGTGGCTATCGTAATTCCGTCCCCCCGAGGGTGGGTGGAAGGATGGGTGGAAGGGGCGTTTCCTTCCCCTTCGTGGAGGGACAAGAATCCACTCCCCATCCATGTTTCTGTTTTTAAATTTTTGTTTTTAAATTTTTTGTGTTTATGTTTTGATGTCGCCTTTGTTATTATATTTTAATAAATTTGTACTCTTTTGAGTTTGTGTATATGTATTAAAAAAGAAGGCGTATAATTATAGAACAAAAAACTACCCAAAGGGGCGAAAAAAATCAGCGAAAAATGAAAAAAAGCGAAAAATTGAAAAAAAAGGGATCCAGCAAAATCAAGGGCGCATGCTACAGCGGCAACGTTTCAACCTGTATGAGGTCTTCTTCAGGCCTGTGTAGCACGCTGTTAATTTTGGCTGGAGGATCAGGTCTGAGAGAGCTGCTTTCTCTTCGGAGAACTGAGCCAGAATGAGCTCTCTTCAGCCTCTCTCCTTTATATAGGCTCTGGGCTCCACCCCTTTCGCCAGGCCTAAATCTCATTATTCCTATTTCTATTTGGTTTAATTAGTTTATACTTATTATTTAAGGTTCTATATCAATCAAATTTAATTATTTATCATATAATTTAAGTGGAAATATAATTTTATGTGTTTTTATATCAAATTTATTTATATAAATTATATTTATGGGGTTTTGTGTGTTTTGTATGTATGGTATATTTATATAAATACATAGGTAATGTATTTTGGTGTTTTTATATGAAATTAATTTATATATATAGAGAAGGTAATAATGTGTATTTGAGTATTTTTAATAAGATGTATTTATATTGATAATGAATTTCTGTATGTATTAATAATTTATTTAATAGGTTAATCTAGGATTTAATTTGGATTTGGGTGTTTTTAAATGAAATGTATTTATATAAAAGGTATTTATATAAAATGTATTTATATAGAGAGGTATTAATGTGTTTTTAATTAGATGTATTTATATAAATGAATTAATAGATGTATTTATTATTGTTTTTTTTATTATTAAAGTGGTTAATTTAGAATTCAAATTTGAATTGGGTGAGGGGTTAGGGTTTGGGTTTGGGTTATGGTTAGGGTTTGGGTAAAGGTCAGGGTCAGGGGTTAAGGGTTAGGGTTGGGGTCAAGGTTAGGGTTAGGGTTAGGGTTAGGGCTAGGATTTGGGTTGGGTTCAGGAAATAGGAATAGGTTAAGGGTTAGGGTTTAGGGTTAGGGCTAGGGGTTAAGGGTTAGGGTTAGGGTTGGGGTTGGGGTTAGGGTTAGGATTAGGATTGGGGTAAGGGCTTGGATTTGGGTTGGGTTTAGGAAATGGGGATAGGTTT
>NC_050525.1:28781707-28794136 GCF_002922805.2 Oryzias melastigma
AGGGTTAGGGTTAGGGTTAGGGTTAGACAGAAGACGTTTGAAGTCCAGCCCCCCCAGGGAAAGGAAGATTGGGAGGGCTGAACGCAGTGCACACTCCGTGCAGTCAACCCATGGGCAGAGCTTCAGGGCCCACCTCCAACAAAGGAAAAATAATTTGTAGGTATGATAATCTCAGTGGGTTGGGGGTTATGAGAGGGTTATGAGGATTAGGATTAGGGCTTCAAAGGGCAGGCTTAAAGGGAATTAATTGGTAAAGTTAAGGGTTAAGGTTAGGGCCAGGGGTCAAGGTTAGGGTTAAGGTTAGGGCCAGGGTCAGGGTCAGGGCATCAAAATTCAGATTAAATATCAGGGGTCTCTATGGTTAAGCTTAGGGTTTCTAAAAGGGGGGGGAAAAGTTTTAATCAGGGAAATTACTAAATATTTGGATAGGCTGGTTATGTTTAGGGCCTTCCTCCTGGATTAGTTTAAAATGGAAGGGGCCCCCTTTCATTAAGGCCCTCTGGATGAACAGTGTCTAATTCTGAAATCCAAATTTTTTCAGCTCTTCGCCTCTGAGCCTGGGTCCAGTGTGGATTACACTCAAGGACCGAGGCCTGGACAGCCTCCCACCCGCTGAGTCAAGACCTGGTAAGTTTTGTGTTGACCCACTATATTTTGTTTGTGGCCCTGGAACCTTTCTTTAATTGTTCTTCCCGTTTCTCCCACATATTTTTTGTGACATGTTTTGCAGGTAATTAACACTAGAACGTCCACAATTTTCTACTACCTCAGGAGAGTCCAGAGCAAGGCCAACTGGCTGAGCGGGTTCAAATGCATTTGTTTACCTGCCTGCAATTGGCCACCTTTCAATTGTAAATGCAGCAATAGTGGGCTTAATGGCTGGATAACGACAGGGTAGGTCTGGGTGGGGGAGATGTTCTCCTTCAAAACAGCCTCCAAACTCTGGCAAACTTAGACTCCCAGTTAGTCAACTGAAAAGCAAAGATGCCGAAGTTTTACAACACTGAGGAGACTTTGGAAATGATCCTGAATCATGTCAACCCTTGCGACTCTGAAGAAGAAGACATTGCCCTTCAGCTGAGCTCAAACTCTGATCTTTCTTCTGGTAAGATTTACTAAACATCTTTTTTTTCACTTGCTGGTCATGGCTTGGTGGTCAGCACTCTTGCCTCTCAGCAGGAAGGTTCCCGGCAAATGCTGAGAGGTCACAGTATTGACCAGTAATGATGGGCTGCTTATGGCAATGTATTTTTAGAAAAGATGAAAACCATTCTAAATGGATAAAAATGAAACATATGAGATATTTTGAAATTAAAATTTAAACTAGGAGCCTGAAAATGACTTTAATTTATTTGAATATTCTTGTAAATGTATAAAGACTAATTCAGAATTCACAAAATATTGACTTTTCATTAATTTTTAATAGGGCAGAAATTTCCCAAAAAGTTGAGTAGTTCTTTGATGATAATAAATAAAAAAAATGAAGAGGTGAAACAAAATATATCTTTGTATTGATATTATAACATCGCTGGAGGTTTTCGTGGCTCACATCTCAGAAATCTGATCGCAGATGAGGAGACTTCACCACCACCAGAAAAGCGAGGTCAACTGGAAACGCATCCTGCGGCAACAGAGAAGGCAAAAGATGGCACCATGTGGCAAGAAGAACTGGTTGGGAGGCCTCTTCATCACAGCCCAATTGAAGGTTATGCTGCAAAGGGAGAGCCAACTGCTTTGGTCAGAAGCAAGGTTTCAACTCGCTTACAGAGTTTCCTTTGTTTCATCACCCTGGGCATGCTTCGGATTATTCAGGACTGTACTGTTCAGCATGGACGCCAGACAGAGGATGACAGCTGGTTCATGTCCATCCCTGAATTGATGGCATTCATTGCCATCCTCCTCTTACGAGGGGTCATCAAACTTCCCTCCATGCAAGACGCATGGTCGGCAAAAATGGGAAATCCACTGATCTCCAAAATTATGGCCAGAAACCACTTCAAAGATATCATGCGGCACTTACGCTTCGATCAGAAGAGCACACGCATCGAACGAGTCTGTACCGACAGGTTTGCTGCGATCTCCAATGTCTGGGGGTCTTTTGTTGAAAACTGCATCAAATCTTTCAACCCAGGGAGGTGCATCACCATTGACGAGCAGCTGTTTCCAACAAAAACTCGCTGCCGTTTCCTCCAGTACATGGCAACAAAACCTGACAAGTTTGGTATCAAGTTCTGGGTAGCATGTGACCTGAAATCCAAATATGTGTGCAACATCATCCCATATCTTGGCAAAGACCCCAGTCGTCCCACGGGGGAGAGACTATCAGAAAATGTGGTGATGAAGCTCATGGAACCATTCTTGGACAAAGGGAGAACAGTTTCCACAGACAATTTTTTTACATCTGTGCCACTTGCACGACGACTGCTCAGCCGGAAGACCACCCTGCTGGGCACAGTCAATAAGATTCGCCGGGAGATTCCTGAATCTGTCAAAAAGACTTTGGACCGCAATGAATTCAGTACTCAGGTAAGTTGTATATATCAAGGGCACATGTGTAATCAAGGTATCTGTAAAAGTGAAATAATAACATTTTTTCTCCTATTATTTATTAGGTTTTTTCAACCTCTGGAGCAACAGTGACCGTTTATGCGCCCAAGCGGAGAAAGACTGTCTGCATTCTCAGTAGCATGCACAGCGTGGTTGAGGCAGGGAATACCAGGAAAAAAAAGCCTAACACAGTCACAGATTATAACAGTATGAAGTGCGGTGTAGATGTGATGGACCAGATGGTGCGAGAGTACACTGTACGCTCAGGAACACGGCGATGGCCAGTCGCTGTGTTTTACAACATGATCGACATTGCCGCACTAAATGCACACATACTGTATAGTGCATGTACTGGGGTAAAGGAGAGACGAGCGGACTTCCTGGTGGAGCTCGCAAGCGAGCTTGCACACTCACATGTAGGAGCTGAGAAGGCAAGAAGGGACAGCTGTCTTCGACGACAACCTCCCACACCTGGCCAAGGGAAAAGGGCAATGTGTCAGGTGAAAAGTCGGTGCAAGAGCAATCATGCCACAGTGCGCTGTGTTGATTGCTACAAGTATACCTGTGGTACATGCAGAAAGGAGATGGTGTGGCAATGCCATGTGTGTGCAGACAATGTAGAGGGCTGAACTAATTTTATCTACATGATACACCGATTTGTATATTTGTATATTTGAATATTTTGATTGCAGTGTTGTGTATTGTAAAGAAGTATTGTTTGGAATCTTGTGCACAAGCAATAAACCTCAGCAATAAATGAAAAACAAACTGCATTGACCTCTTACTAAAAGTGACTCAAAGAGTGACTCAAAGAGAGGTGAAATGAAATGAAAACTTGCCCAGCCACTTTGCCGTTTTCTTTGTTTAGCATCCTAATTAGAACAATGGCTGTGCTGTTTCAATGCAAACAAAGTAGAAGGCTGCTCTTTAGGTATGCAAATTACAACTAACCCAGCCACTTGGCCTTCCTTTGACCATTGCAGGTAGAAATGCCAGATGGCCTCACTACGGACGCTCAAGTGTTAAGTACACACAATTGGTGGACTGGACTGATCCCCTAGTGGGTAGGTTAAAAACCTGTTTGGTTTTGTTATTGTATGTCCAATCTATTTGTTTAAAATAAGTGTCTTTGTTCTCAGACTTTAAATTATTGCTGGATTGAATTTTGGCTCTTACTAAATGGTCGTTAAGGTTTTTGTTTTTCCTAAATGCAGCAATAATTCTCAAATTTGGTCTGAGCTGGTTATTGATGGTTGTTTTCAAATTGTTTTTAATTTTCTTTACTAATTGGACTGTTGATTCCGAATAGGTCGACACAAAGGGAATAGCAGGGGACGTCTGGATGGATCTTTGCTGCAGGTAGGTTTTGAGGATGGACCTGAGAAAGGTCCTGGTATAACCCCTGCTGGACAAAGATGTGAACAATATTTTTGTGGCTAGTCTAAAATCATCCTCTTGTGTACAGATCCTGTGAAACCTCAGCAGCTGGGACTTCACAAGACCTGCAAAAGTGTGTTTTGGGTGGTAACTATGTTTGTGCAAGAGGGCGTGTGTATCTGTTTCTTTAAAATAGACTTTTGTGTCAAGGATGTTATTTGTTTCAAATTTGGGACCTTTAAATGTGGTTGTGTCCAAAAAATTAATAGAGTTTCGGTCAATAGTTGATTTTAATTTGATGGAGGGATTGTGTGTGTTAAGGGTGTCAATAAAGTTTATGAAGTCCTGATCAGAATAAGTCCAGACGCCCCATATGTCATCTAAATATCTATAATAATGGAGCGGTTGTTTTGGGCATTTTTTCAGGGCCTCAGTTTCCCACTCAGCCATGAATATGTCTGCGTAGGCCGGAGCAAATTTCTTCCCCATTGCAGTCCCCTTGATTTGCAGAAAAAAGTGTCCATTAAATTCAAAATCATTTTTAGTTAGATTTATTTCCAATAATTGTAGGATTTCCTCGTCTGGTCTTTTTTGGTCCTTAAATGTATTAAATATGTTTTTTACAGCTGCCAATCCTTCTTGGGTGTCAATGTTTGTATAGAGACTGTCCACGTCAATTGTAAAAAGGGACGAATTGTGGGGAATATTTAATGTTTTAATTTTTTCAATAAAGTCATATGTGTCTTTTATATAGCTTTGATGTTTGGTGGACAGTGGATTTAAAAAATAATCTATAAATTCTGCCGACCTATAGGTTTCACTGCTACAGTCCGAAACTATCGGCCGGCCAGGAGGGATCACAAAGGGGATGCTCCAGGAGGCCGGTTCTTTGTGGATTTGGGGGAGCAGATAAAATTGCCTTGCTCTGGGCTCTGAGCTTCCAATCAAGTAATTGCGTTGTTTTGCATTTATTAGATTTTTATTATATATTTTCTGAAATATTTTGGTTATTGTTTGAAATGTTTCTAGGAATATAGGTTTATCTAATTGTTTATAGTATTTTTCATCTTTCAGTTGTCTGTAACCCTCCCATAAATATTTTTCCTTTTCCATAATTACAACCACACTGCCTTTATCGGGTGGTTTTATAACAATTTCTTTGTTGTTCATTAGTTGTCTTAAGTCTGCAGTTTCTTGTTTGGTCAGATTGGGTTTGGTTCTATCTATTTTGAAGTGGTTGTCAAAATAATCAAGGTCTGCCTTGATTAATTCCAGGATGTAGGAGGGGAGGCCATCGTCTGAGGGTGTCCAATTGGAAGGTGGGAGAAAGGGCTTTTTTTCTGTGGGATTTGAATTTTGATAGTAGGCTGTTAATTTTAGTCTCCTATGATATTTTTGTAGATCATATCTACATTGGGGCAAAAGATTTTTTCTGCTTCCACTGGTTGGAATAAAAGTAAGCCCCCTATTTAGTAGAGAAAGCTGGGGAGTGGTAAGTTTATTTTTATTGGTTAAAAGCATAACATTTTTAAACCCCTCCTGAAAAATATGGGTTCTGGGGGGCACTAGTTTAAATGTTGGAGCCAGTGGTCCCACATGGAAGATGCTGTACGATGAGACCAGTGGACTTTGTCCCTAAGTGTTTGGAACTCATCTTGTGGTAACGCAGGTAAGAAGGGTGCTTTCAGTGTTATGTAATCATTCATATTTCTAATATTGACCTTTTCTACCAGTCGGAGATTCAGAGAGAAGTTAATCAATGGAATGTAGATTGTGGCTTCAGGAAAAACCTCCCGAGCTGCTCTCAAGGCAGCTTGGATCTGTCTCACACTTCTGGCTCGTGGTTTTTGCTTTCTATTATTAATTCCGAATGACAGAATTACCTTTGTGGGGTTAACATGACAAATTGTTTTGTGCAGGATAGCTTCAGCATGCTGGAAAGTCGCTCCAGGGTAGCTGTCGACCTGCACGTCATGCTGCTGGAAAGCTGGAAGCCTGGAGAGGTTAGAGTCACCCAAAAATACAGTCTTTTTTCTTACTGTCAGGCCCCAGTCCAGAAGCTTGTGGCTGGTTTGCAGATGTCTGGTGGGCTTGCATGTGGAGGTGGTCGGAGGCTGTGGTTCTGCCTCCTCAGGATCCTGACCCCTGGAGTCAGGCATGGATGGGGGTGAGAAGGAGGCGTCCTGGAAGGCGGCACCCTCACTGTCTTCCTGTTGCTCCAGAGGTGACAGTGGAGCTGGATGCAGATCCATCAGAGCTGGTGGTGATGGAGCAGGAGGCGCTGGGTTCCACTGCCACTCCGCAGGTGAGTCAGGTGCAGGCGTTGCTGAATTTCTCACCTCCTGGGCGTGTGCTGGAAGCTCATCTTCCAGTCTTCTGAGAAGCAGCATCGGGCGAAGAGGGCACAGATTGGCCGGTCTCACGCTGTCTCCTGGTTGGTCAACAGGTGCTGGTTCCTCAGACAACGTGCTGATGCCAAGGAGATGTGATGGAGGAGGAGGGAGAGGGATGGTGTCAGCAGGCCTGGAAGAGGTACAATTCCACATTGTGGGCGTGGGCTCTGCTCCTCTTCTCTGATGCTCCCTCTGTGGTCTGCCCTGTGTAGGATCTCCGCTCATCCTCTCCGATGCACTGGAGGAGGAGGAGGAGGAGGAGGAGGAGGAGGAGGAGGAGGAGGAGGAGGAGGATGACGAAGGGGGGGCGATGAGCAGAGGCAGGCAGGAGGAGGAGGAGGAGGATAGTAGTCAGGAGGAGAGGCCTGCTGGAGCGACAGAGCAGGAAAGTGCTCATCGTATTCCCTTTGTGGCAGGAACACAGGGGGGGGCCGCTGGATCCCTCTCTGCTGGTGGGTGGATGCTGCAGCTACAGATGAGGCCTCCCCGTTCCCCTCCGCTGGAGGACGATACACCTGCAGCCCCGTTCTGTCCTCTGGTGGTGGAGGACCGTGGACGTATTCTCCCAGGTTGGTTCTGAGGAAGTCCTCTGTTTCACGAATGGTGGTCTCCAGCAATCTTCTTCCCAAGTTCTTTCTCGCCCAGCCCACAGCCACCTCGAATGGACTTTCCCAATCTGGGTCAGGAAATTGAGCCAGCTCCCAAATTTCTCTGTCTGCACTGTCCATATAATGTTCTCTTAGGATGAGCATGGCCGTGCACTCCCAATTTTTAGCATTTCCCTCTAATAAGTTCTGCGTAGTGTTATTGGGACACGCCGGTTTAATCAGAGATATTAGAGCTTGGGTTGTTTTGGCGATCGAGGGGGGCGTGGTCCCTTCGGACACATTGCTGTAATGGTGGGCCGCTTTGAGGATTCTGTGCAGGACACGAACCTTTGTGGTGAAGTCTGGATCTGTTGACTGGATCCTCATCTCAGCTCGGCCTCTCCTGTCATTCACAGGTCCTCGATTGGCGCGTGCAGCACTTCCGGGTCTGCGCGCGTGTCCGTCCCATGGCGCGCGCGCATGCTCCGCCGGTGTCCGTGCTCTCCTGCGGCGCGGAGCAGAGCGTGGTCCGCTGGACTGTTGTCGGAACCACGGAGGAGCTGTTGTACGGGGAGATCGGTTCCGCTGGAAGACGGAGGCGTAGGAGCGCCCTGCCCGTCGCTGCTGCTGTGGACGCCGTGGCCATGGAGAGGAGCTCCGTTGTCTCCGTCGTTCCTCGTAGGGACGTGGAGGAACCGCTCGGCGGGGAGATCGGTCCCGCTGGACTACGGAGGCGTAGGTGCGCCCCACCTGTCGCTGTTGCTGCGGACGCTGTTGCCATGGAGATCCGTGATTGGTCCTGCGCTGTCCCCGTCGTTCTGCGTAGGGCTGCTCCCGTCTCATTCTGCCCCGTCTGTATCGCACCTGAGTCCAATCCTGCTCTGCCTCCAGGTGGTTTTCATAAAAATAAAAGTCCATGTTTCGGCTCATCTGTACGTTGTGTGTGGCTCTAATTTCGCTCGTGCAAAAAGGACGGAGGCTGTTTGTTTAAAGCTTTTTTACACGGCGGCAATTTATTAAAAATTGCAGTAAAAAAAGTTTCTTCTTTTACAGATTTTTCAAAAATTCTTAGAAAAATTATTACATTGCAACGTTTCGGTCATTAATTTTGACCTTCATCAGGCAAAAGCATGAAAAAACTTTTCAAATTTGCATTGAAAAGCAAAAGAAATGAGAGCGCTCTGACCTAATTTCTGCACGCAAGGTGGAGATGGTTGAATGAATGAGTTTGAGCGTTTACATTTAAATTTTAAATTCAACTACGTCATTCTTTTTCCGGTCTAGTCTTCGCACCTTGCAGCAGTTGCCAGTTAGAGCGCCCTCTTGTGGTGCCCTCTCCCAGACACAGCCAAGAGAATGCTGGAGCACTGGGGCCCTTTGTTAAACTAATTGTTCCCCTTAAGGGGAAAGATGGAGCAATTAATCTCTGCTCTCACCTTTATTCCTTCCCAGGGCAACAGTAAGAGTTTACTTTTTCAATCCAGAATTGATCTGCAAGAATACCACAGAAGGATTAAGCTAATCATCCATTACAATAACAAAGGCACCATAACAAAGGCACCACTCAGCCTCAGCCATTCACACAGAAGTCAGAGTGGATGCCTCCTTTTGTAACTTTGCCAGCTCAAATTAACATTTTGATTAATGCAGTTCTCTCTTATTTTCAAAATAATTTTAAAATAACTCAAAATAAGTCTAATTTAACTCATGATGAAGCTGAGGCTTTAAAAGACTTAGCGCGGAATAAAAATATAGTTATTAATCCAGCTGACAAAGGCAGCCCCACAGTATTATGGACAGGAATCATTATATAAATATAGATTACAGGCAGTGAAATGATAAAAACTATTACCGTAAACTGAACAAACCTATTTATTTAGATACGATTCCCTTAGTAGATAAAATTATCAATAATCTCTTGAAAAAGAAATGTATAAATCGTAAACAAAAAGCTTACCTTCAAGGTACCTCACAACCGAGGTCCAGACGCTTTTACATGTTCCCTAAAATTCATAAAGAGCCCCAAAAGTGGACAATTCCATTTTTAATTCCTCCAGGCAGACCCATCGTGTCTGACTGTGGTAGTGAGACGTAATACACAGCTGAATATTTGGACTTTTTTCTTAATCCTTTGTCCACCAAACATGAGTTACCTCAAGGACACCTACGATTTTATTGAAAAGGTTAAACAATTAGATATTCCAATTAATTAATTACTTTTCACAATGGATATTGATAGAGAGGGCATGGGCGCTTTTAAGAGAATTTTCCATAAATATCCTGATAAAATGTGTCCTGACAAGGAACTACTGGAACTTTTACACATTTTAAATAGAAACGGTTTTGAATTTAATGGGGAATTATTTGTTCAGATTAACGGCACAGCTATGGGGATGAAATTTGCCCCTGCTTATGCCAACATTTTCATGGCAGAGTGGGAAACTACAGCATTAGCAAAAAACACTCTGAAACCACTGTGTTATTTACGTTATCTTGACGACATCTGGGGCCAATGGACACATACTGAGCAGAAGTTTTGAGGTTTTTCTGAGGACACTTAACAGTCACAACCGGTCCATAAAACTCAAATCAACATGCCACGCCTCCTCGGTGGACTTTTTAGACACCACTACATTTAGGGAACTAATTTCCATAATACACATAAACTAATCAAATCAAATCAAATCAATCTTTATTTATATAGCACTTTTCATATAAAAGAATAACACAAAGTGCTTTACAACAAAAGCAAAATAGTATAAATAATGTAAAAACAGGCACAAAAATTAAAATTAAAGCCCCCCTCCCCAGACCAGCCCACAATTCACCCATCCCTTTCTCCCCACCCACTCCCAAACTGATAGAAATAGACAATAGGAAAACAGGCTGAGCACGTAAATTGGGTGTTCGAAACTAACAGTTGGGACCTCCCTCTCAATGAACAGCTACAAAGCCAGCCAAACGCAGCATCCCAGACAGGGTCCCGCCTCACCGGAACGAGGAGTTGAGGCGGGACCCCATCCAGAGCTGCAACGGCTGAACCACAGCTGACTCAGAGTGAGAGAGGTCCCAAATGAGGAAGCACTGGATATAAAATTAAGAATGAATAAAATTTTAAAATGAGAATAAAAAATAAATAAATAAAAATAATCAGGAAATAAATAGTAAAAGAATAAAAACAATAAATTAAGATAAATTATTAATAAATTAGTGTAAATTCACAAAACATGATAAAATAGAAAAACGAATAAAATAGATAAAAAATAAATAAAAGTTGCAAAATTAGCTAAAAGCCAGGCTAAAAAGATGGGTCTTGAGCCTTTTCTTAAAAGCATCTATGCTCTCTGCGGCTCTCAGGTCCTCTGGCAGATCATTCCATAAACAAGGTCCATAGTACTGGAAAGATGCCTCTCCATAAGTTTTGGTTTTCACTGCTGGAATGACTAGTAGACCAGTGCCAGAGGATCTCAGGGTCCGCGAGGGTTCATACTTGACTAAAAGATCAGATAAATAAGAAGGCGCAAAACCATTAAGACATTTAAAAACCATTAAAAGTATCTTAAAATCAATCCTGAAGCTTATGGGGAGCCAATGCAGGGATTTTAAAATCGGGGTGATATGAACCCGTCGCCTGGTCCTGGTGAGAACCCTTGCAGCAGAATTCTGTAAAAGTTGAAGGTTCTTAATGTTTGTTTTTGGAAGACCCGCAAGCAAGGCGTTACAATAATCAATTCTACTTGTTATAAAAGCATGCATCAGCATCTCCATATTACCAAGAGAGAGTAGTGGGCGGACTCTAGCCAAGTTCTTCAGATGGTAAAAACCTGTTTTTACCACATGTTTAATATGAGGGATAAAAGTTAGCTTAGAGTCAAAAATAACACCCAGATTTCTAACCGTTTCTGAATGACTTAATGAAAGTTCCTTAAGTTTCAAACACTGTCTCTCTCTCTTGGCTTCAGGACCGATAACTAAAATTTCAGTTTTTTCCTGGTTTAGCTGCAAAAAATTATTTGCAATCCATGATTTTACATCTAAAATGCAGTTAAAAAGTGCTTCTATTGGCTTTGTGTCATCAGGAGACATATTTATGTACAGCTGGGTGTCATTAGCATAGCTGTGAAAGCTGATGTCGGGCCTCCTGATGACATTCCCCAGGGGAAGCATGTAGATGTTAAAAAGCAGGGGGCCAAGGACAGAACCTTGTGGCACACCACATTTAATTTTGTGAACCCCAGAAAAATATGTGTCCATGCTCACCTTAAAGTTTCTCTCAATGAGGTAAGAGGAGAACCACTGCAGAACAGTCCCTGATAGGCCTATGTTTTGCAGTCTGTTTAACAGGGTCAGGTGATCAGCAGTGTCAAAGGCAGCACTTAGATCTAGTAGAATTAACACTGAGATCTGACCTGAGTCCAAGGCGTATCTAACATCGTTAACAATCTTTAACAGGGCTGTCTCAGTACTATGGTTCGTTCTAAAACCCGACTGGTTTATCTCAAAGATATTGTTATGAGAGAGAAACTCATTCAGCTGAATAAAAACAAGTTTTTCTAAAATCTTGCTTAGAAATGGCAAGTTGGACACTGGTCTGTAGTTATTAAAAACCATAGGATCTAAGTTAGTTTTCTTTAGTAATGGTTTCACTACTGCAGTTTTGAAGGCAGTAGGATAAACACCAGTCTGAAGTGAGCAAATTATAATATTTAAAATCTCGCTCTCAAAAGATCCGTAAAATAATTTAAAAAGTGTTGTGGGGATGGGATCTAAAAAACAGGTCGTTGGATTAACTTGGGAGAAAACTCGACCAAGTGTTGCAGCTTCAACCAGGTCAAAACTGTCCAGTGCTTCCTCAGGTAAGATCAAGCCATCATGTCTAGTAAAAAGGTTTTTCAGTTCATTTAAAATGTTTGATCGTACAGAATCAATTTTACTCCTGAAGTGGTCTGCAAAGTCTTCACACAATGAAGCGGAAGCTGGAAATGGGTTTTTATTAATGTTTGAGTTGATCAAGGAATCAATTGTGTTGAAGAGGACTCTGGGATTATTTTTTTCTTTAGAGATGATGTTTGCAAAGTATGAATTTCTGGTTTGTTTAGCAGTTTGGTTGTATAGTTATAGTTGATTTTGATATATTTGAGTTTATTTCAATCTTATGTTTTCTCCAACGTCTTTCAGCGGCCCTGGATTGTCTTTTCAGTTGTTTCATTTCCTCAGTTCTCCAAGGGGGACGGGTTTAATTTTTATCTTTTTAGTTTTAAGTGGAGCAACTGAATTGAGACTGGATGTTAATTTATTGATAAAACTTTCAACAAATAAATCACAGGGGGCTGGTAAAATTACTGGAGAGTTGGAATGAACAGATTGTAGCGTGAAAGGGGTGAATATGAAGTATTCAATCCCAAAGTTGGTTGAACAATTTAAACTTTATTAAACGGAAATTTAATAAAATTATCCTCGGGGCACCACCTTCGTAATGAAGGAAAATATTACTCATCGATGATTAGCCGCTACTTCTAATCAAT
>NC_050525.1:28794260-28798979 GCF_002922805.2 Oryzias melastigma
AACCATGACTGATGACAAGGTCAAGAGTGTGCCCCCTGTTGTAAGTCGGCTGCATGACATGTTTAAAATCCAGAGAAGTAAGCAAGTCCATAAAATGAGCAGCACTGTTGTCTGACACCCTGTCCACATGAAGATTAAAATCACCAGTAATTAAAATCATGTTAAAGGAAGTGTAGACAGATGCTAAAAACTCAGAAAACTCCTCAATAAAAACAGAGTTCGGCTTTGGCGGTCTGTATACTGTGATGCATAACATTGGAGGGCTGTTAAAAACAAAGGCATGATGCTCAAAGCTGGGGAACTGATCTAACGAAATCTGCTTTACTGCTAAGGAGTTAGATACTATAGATGCAGTACCACCACCTTTTTTGCCCTCCCTGGTTGAAAAAGCAAAACTAAAATTAGGTGGGGAGGCTTCTGTGAGAACAATGGATGCTTCTGTGCTCAGCCATTTTTCAGTTAAATAGAGAGCATCAATATTATAGTCCAAAATAAAATCATTTACAATAAAGATCTTTTTGGAGAGAGACCGAACATTAAAAAGTGCCATATTAAAAGAGGGTGGTGGATTGTTGGTTATGGAGACTGCTTCCTCTGGGTTTGGTGCTTCATCTAGAGGGCGAAGGCAGTGAATGTTTGGTTTCCTCCCAACACGTCTCCTCATGGAAGACCTGACTCTGATTATTGTCTTAATGGGATTAACTGGGAGGACAACCGGCCTTGGAAAGGAAGTAGATGAAGTTTTTTGGGGTATGTGGGAGGAAGAAGCCAAATCCAGTTAGTCAGTTCCACAGAAAGATGTTTGTACGGGTGAAGATGTGGTTTGGACTGGTGTGGGCATGATGGGGGCAGGTGATGTCTGGACAGAGTGTCTGATATTGGCTGTTAAAACTTCACTGCCCAGTGGACTGGGATGGATCCCATCGGCTCTATAAAAGGAGGGTCTGTTCCAGAACAGGTTAAAATTGTCAATCAACACAAATCCATTCTGTCTGGAAGCAGACTGGAGCCAGGTGCTCAGGCTCAGCAGCCTGCTGAAACAGCCCTGGCCGCGGGAGAGGGAGGGGAGGGGCCCCGAAATAAAAACAGTCAATGGGCATGATTTTAAAAAATTAAAAAGTTCAATAAAAGCCTTTTTGGTCGTTTCTGACTCGCGATAAGACGTTTCATTAAAACCGACGTCTAAAATCCGTCTCCTCACAGAGGAAGGAAAGGAGCGCAGCAAGTCTGGGAGTTTCTCCAGGATGTCCAGAACTGTGGCTCCGGGGAAACAGTGCGTTACCGCATTAAAGAAGCGGACCTTCCTTATGATTGAATCCCTGATTATCGCCGTCGTCGGGGCAAACAGAGGAAGAAGAGACGCGGGAGCAGGTGAAGCGCTGACAGGTGTATCAGCTGCGGAGCGTACCTGAGCGGCCACGGCGGCGGCAGCCTCACCTCCGAGCCGGTCTGCCGTTTGATATGGCGGCGATGCGTGAAGACCGCTGGAGTGAAGGTGGACGGCCTCCTTCAGGATCCGGCGGCGGGAGGAAGATGTTGCTGACCGGTAGGACGCGGGGAGCTCCAGCTGGCGATGCGTGTCAGGAGCGGACGAAGCTTTCGCAGAAATCCTCGGTGACATTAAGGTGTTTTTTAAACCCACTGACACACATTCTTTGTTATTTAAAACCAGCCTCCATCCAAAACACACATTTGCAGGTCTGGTCAAATCACAGCTCCTTCGCTTCCATAGAATCTGTCAGATTTTAAGAGAGCTTCTAAAATCCTCTCTTTCTCTCTTTCCAAAAGGGGCTATTCTCGGTCATTTTTAAGGAAATGTTTTAAATCATTTCAAGAACCTAAAATCATTGATCCCCCCCCTCCTACCTATCATCACAACTTATTCCTCATCCACATGTAAAATGGTGAATGTCCTCAGACAGAACTTTAAAAATCTTGCTCAGGACCAGGGGCTGCTACAGGACCACAGATTCTTACAGGCGTATAGACAAAATAGGAATCTTTGTGATGTCGTAGTTAATGCTAAGCTTCCTGTCCTCACACAGTCTAAATCAAGAGCATTTTCCTCCTTTTTCAAACATCTGGATTGGCTGTGCAGTCATTACAACAAAAATGTTTTTCCATCCCTGTGCAGAGGCAGTCCTCACCCCAAAAACTGCACTTATGTCATTTCTTGCTCCATCTGTGGCATGCAATATGTTGGTGAGACAGGGAATACAATTTTCGTCAGATTCACACAACATAGATATAATGTTACAAAACAAAAAAATGAAGACACCTACTTGGTTCAACATTTCATTTCCTTTAGTTGGGACTCTGTAAAAGCTACAAATCGATCTCACAAAGGAGGCGAAAAAAAGAGGAGCTGGATTGAGAAATTAGACACTCGGCATCCCAGAGGTCTAAATGAAATAATGGCAGCATTGCTTTTATAAATATCTTTTAGAAAAAAGCTCCTCTCCGTCTAGTCCACTAGAGGGAGACATTTAACAACTTATCTGCTTTCTCATATATGTCCAACAATTTTTTTCCATCATTTTGTCCAATAGAGGCTGTTAATGTTTCATCCTGCTCTTATTTTTGATGGCACAACCCTGAAGGGCATCTAACCTAACCTTAACCAGCCCAACCCTAGACGGCGTCTAACCTAAACTTAACCAGTCCAACCTTAAAGGGCATCTAACTTAAACTTAACCAGCCCAACCCTAAAGGGCATCTAACCTAAACTCAACTACCTTCATTCACAGAGCCCTAACCATAACAATTTTCGCGGGGAGAACGGGGTCGTGACAGAAATGGCCATTGTAATTTGGAGCTCCATGCTTAACAGCATGGTGCTCTTACCCAAATTCAAAACCTAACCCTAAACCTAACTCTCAAAGTGTCAAACAGTTTGAGGCTGTTTTTCCTTCCACACCTTTAGAGCAGCAAATTTAAATATATCTAAGACCGCCCCTGAAATGTTATAAATATGGAAACCCTGGACCAAGATCTTCAGAGCGGTTGGAGACTGGTTTGAACATTTGCTGTCTGTTCTCCTTGTGCAAGTAAAATCTGATTGAAGAACTGACCCCTCTCTTGTCTTCCTTTCAGAGAAATGTTTCAGGTTGTTTAAACCTAACAACTGGGTATCCGGTGGAAATACTAGGTGTCAAATATGAGATACAAGGGGGTTGGAATACTTCTCAATCTATATGTGAATTTGACCAGTTTAAATAGATTGCAGGGGTATTTGTGGGTTGCCCAGTACGTTTTGGGGAGATTCTAGTGAGATTTTTATATTCTCGAGGTGTTTATATTCATGACCCTAGTTTTGGGTATCTGGAGGAGAAACTGGGTGTCAATATTGAGAAACTAGGTGTTTACATGTGTCTTAATATATACAGTCGTGGACAAAATTGTTGGTAACCCTCAGTTAAAGAAGGTCAAACCCACAATTCTCAGTGAAATCACTAGAAACTTACAAAAGTAACAATAAATAAAAAGAAATGAAAATTAAACAATCAAAATCAGCCATCAATTTTGAATTGTTGATTAACATAATTATTTAAAAAAACAAACTAATGAAACAGGCCTGTCTACTTCCTCCGAAGAGTTTGGGGTACTTTTGACCAGACTTTTTTTGTTTTTTTTATCGACAGTAGACAATTACCAGGCTCAATTCTTCAAACGGTCACTAGGGGGCGTTCTCTGATACGTTTACTTCCACCAATGCTTTCATAGTTACTATTATGGCCACTGGGGTTCCCGTTCCAGGTTCAGTTCTTCCCTCAACCCCTAGGGAGTGGCAGTTTACACGTTTACTTCCTCCAATGCATTCCTATGTCATTTTGACCCCAGAAGATACATTCCAGGCGCAGTTCTTCTCAAGACCCCTAGGGGGGACTTTGTAATACACCTTCACTTCGTCTCATGACTTCTGAGGGGTTTTTAGATTTTACAAAAAAAAAACTAATTGTTTTTGTTCATTTCCTTTTCTTTGCGCTTCCACCAGGGGTCACCATTTATCCCATTTACTTCCTCCCTTGGCCAATAGGGTTCCCATTACAGGTTCAGTTCTTCCCTCGGAGACTAGAGGGGGGCATTTCACACCTTCCCTTCTGTCAATGACTTTTGGGTACTTTCCATGTTAACAGACAAAACCCCTAGAGTGCTAATTATGTTTTCCTCCACCACCATCAACAACAACCCCCAACCCCCAGACAACCATCACCAGATGATGACAATAATATTAATTATCAATTTCATTTGAAGCATTTTTCTCGTCACTTCAACTAATTGTAGAGACGGACTAAGAATACCTATTTGTGTGATACCTTATTTCTGCCACAAGATGATATTTTTTAGACATTTCCATTTATATTATTCAATATAGCATGTCGCTGTTTTGACCGGGGTCACCTATAACCCACTTAACAGCCCAGTCGATAATAGATATTGCCCACCTTGGCATGTGGAAGGGTTAAACCATCCACAATGACTTCCAGCTTTCACATTGCAGACTGTCAGGTTTAAATATAAATTTGACATGTATTCCGGATTCCGTGACTAGATGGCGCAGTGGTATGAGCTGCTGACTCACATTCAGAAGGTCATAGGTTTCAACCCCGCTCAGGGGTAAACCTCATTGTGTTTACTTTTACATTTTATTTTTACTTCAAAACTGTTCAATGCAGGTGAAAAAAATTATTTTAGCAGACAAATACAATAAATGACAAA
>NC_050525.1:28799267-28804921 GCF_002922805.2 Oryzias melastigma
TTCACATTGCAGATTGTCAGGTTTAAATGAAAGTTTGACATGGATTCTGGATTCCGCCACTAGACGGCACAGTGGTATGAGCTGCTGACTCACATCCAGAAGGTCATGGGTTCAAACCCCGCTCAGGGATTTCTCTGCCTTTGCCCTCTCTTTCTTCATCTTCTTCACCACCAGAGTCATCCTACACACCACCATCCTGTGCTGTCTGGAAACACTCTCACCAACCACTACTTTACAGTCACTGATCTCCTTCAGATTACACCGTCTACACAAGATGTAGTCTATCTCTGTGCTTCTACCTCCACTCTTATAGGTCACTCTATGTTCCTGTCTCTTCTCAAAGAATTTTTATTTGTAAGAATTCTAAATGAGGACAGGAATCGCATTTGATCAAAAATGTTCTAAAGCTCTAAAGATATTGAAGTCATTAGACTTTCTCACATGACTAATTATCACTTGCATAACAAGAAAATATCGTTTTTTTTTCCTAGTTTATATTTGGCTACTAAAACTACTTCACAGAAGTGTTTTATTTAAGTTTTTAATGATAAAAGACAGTTAATGAAATATAAATAAGGGACAACACAAATCTGTTTATTTAATTTGTTCATGTTTTAAATGTGTTAAAAAAGTATTGGATCGGGACTCTGTATCGGCAAATCCACAAACTCCAATGACTCGGAATCGATCAGGCCAAAAAAAACCTGATCAGGACATCCCTAGTTCTTGAGTGCGGTTGTCTCTGCAGCTCACGGCTCCACCAGGGCATAGGTCAAATGTGGAGAACACATTTCACACATTTAAGAGCCTGCCAGTTAATGGGACTTTAACTTTAAATTTAATTTTAAATACGTCCGGCATACAACAAAATACAGCCTTGGACGCACTTAAAATGTGTGCGGGCAATGCAGGAATGCGATCTTGGCCGCAGGGATTACGTGTGGTCAATGTGCATTTCCATCACTTTCTATGCTGGTTGCATGTAAATACGTGTGAATAACATCAGCCTAAAAGTAATTACCGTATTTTACGGACTATAAGTCGTGCTTTTTTTCATAGATTTTCCGAGAGTGCGACTTATACTCAGGAGCGACTTATATGTGATTTTGTTAGACATAAATAGGCTCATGTATTTGTTATTTTCCCCACTTAATCCGGTTGCCTTTTGGCGGTTGTTTCCCAAAACAACCACTAGAGGGCACTGTAGTTTTGTGCATCGGTATCTACTGCTGTCAGCTGACAGAAACGCAGAAGAAGAAGTTACGTTCAAAACAAACGTTCCTGATAATTTAATTATTCTCCTCATGGATGTTATGGTGTTTTTCTCATTTGCATCAAGACATTAATATTATTGTTTTTATTTTCCTCTTCCTGGGCTAATGTGGGACAACAAGCCATCCAACTGGGTTATAAACAGACAAAAGAGCAGCTAAAAACTGTCATTTAGATGCAGCTCCTGCAGGCTAGAAGGTAACGATAGCCATAAGAAAAAGACAAAAAACTGCTGTCCCGAACCCAAAATGGAGAGATGATTATAGATGCTTTTGTGGAGTTCTTTAAAATAAATAACTTAACCTCAACATCATCCGTATCTTCTGTGTATTTTAAATGAGATAAACAGCCAAAGCCTCCATCATGTAGCGATAAGGCTAAAAACTTCAGACAGCTTCTCCAATGGGAGTGTCTAGTTTATGAACACATTTTTGGACATTATTGAGCATTAAATTAGACGCACATCAAAAGATTCAGCGGACTCGAATTTGACGCATGAATCACATTTGATGTCAAATGCAACGTTACGTCGGGCTTGTTGAATTTGGTCAATAAATGTTGGACTATTCTCTTAAAAGTGCGACTTATACTCCGGAGCAACTTGTATATGTTTTTTTCTTCTTCATTATGCATTTTTTGGCTACTGCGACTTATACACAGGTGCGACTTATAGTCCAGAAAATACGGTAGTTTTCTCTAGTCTGTCAGTCAGTCAATATGTGGTTTCTTCAGTTGTCTCTATCTGCTGTATGGTCATTGTTATTTTATTTATTTATTACTGATTGATTTTTATTTTCCGTTCACTTTTAATTAATTTATTTAATTAATTCATTGTTTTTTGTTAAAAATAAAGTTAAAAATAAATTCCTGATACGGCCCAGCCTCACCCAGACTCTGCCTCCAGCGGCCCCCAGACAAATTGAGTTTGAGACCCGATCTAGACCTACGCGTTACAACGGCCACTACAATATTAAGTATGTAACCAGACATGTAAGTCATTCATTTTCTTGATCGCTTTGTCCCACGTATGCACGGGGAGAACATGCAAACTCCACACAGAAAGGTCCCCCAGTTGGTGTTTTTGTTTCAAACCCTCCAGCCAGGAATCAAACCGGGACCTTCTTGCTGTGAGGCAAGAGCGCTAACCACTGTGCCACAGTGCAGCCCAAACATGTAATCGTTTTAAAAAATTGTTTTAATACATCCACGTCAAATATGAAAACCTAAGTGTAAGCTCCTTGTCATTATAAATTCCACAATTGATCATCACTAGAAATCATTTGTTTAAATCACATACCAAGAAACAAAGTTGAGTGCATTTTGACAGAATTAGAAGAGACTATTATTGAACTTTATAAATTAATTTACTTTAGTTTATAGTTTTTTTAAGATGGAAATGAGATTTGTGAGCATCTCTGAAACCATTTGTTGAAACAAACTGATTCAAAACTAGAACATAATCTGGTTTTACATCATTATTGATCAGAATTTATCTGAAAAGTTTTGTGATTTTCCTGGTTTGTCCAATTTATCAAATTGCTTTATCACATTTATTGTACGTTTATTGGAATTGTGATCAAACAATATTTTTTTTCCCCATATTTGTTGCTGAACACATGTGCTCTATATTACCAAAAGTCTTGTCTCACCCATTCAAATGATCACAATCCGGTATGCTAATCTCCTGTTCTGGTCACAGGTAGATCAAATCCATCTCTTGGAAGAATGGTCCAGAATTCCTAGAAACACTCCTCAACCTCGTTATTCCCAGAAGAGTTGAAGCTAAAAAAGCTGCAAGAGGTGGACCCACAACATATTGAACTCTACGGTTTATGAATGGGATGAAACTGCAGTTCATCTGTAAGTCAAGACAGGTGAGTGAATACTTTTGGTAACATGTTGCTCTCAGATCCAGAGTATACATCAGGAAAATCCCCCGCATCCTCCAACTACGGCATACCCACTTCAGACACAGGACACCCTGTTTTCTGCAGCCCGCTGAAAGAGGAGCTCTGCCGGCCCGGGCCAAAGGTCGAGGTGGGAGCGGGTCTCTTTTCACCGCAGCCTGGCTGAGAATTTTACTGCCTCCAAGTGTTCAGGAATGTCCACGGCTTGGTTTTCTGGAGGGAGCGTATCGTTTTATTGCTCTGCGGACGCCATTTCTGCTGCACAGAGTTTGGCAGCTGCAGCGTGGCAACAAGACTTTGCAGGGAGGAAAAGACAAATAAGAGGAGAAGAGGAAGAAGGAGCAGAAACAAGAACAAAGGTGAGAAACATCTGAGTTTTAAAAGATAGAAATACGATGATTAAAGTCATTTATGACTATATCAACATTCATTTTTATTTATTTTATTTTATATAGCGCTTTTCATTCCCTAAGGCAGCTCAATGTGCCATAATCCTCATGTTCAGTTAGAATTTTAAAGTTTTGAAACTAAAGTTTTTTGGGGTTTTTTCCAGCAGCTTTAGCAACAATAATAAATGCAAAAAAATTGAATAAATCTGTTCTTCTTACAAAGTCCATTTTGTCCAGGAAAAACAAGTAAAAAATAAGCAAAAAAAAGTTTTTTTCTGATTTAACCATGTATGATATATTTAGACATATTGGAATGATTACAAACATTAAAATATTTACTTTTGTGAACTCGGTTATTCGTATTTTTTGTGATTTCGTAGTTTGGACTTAATTTGAAATGTTAAAATAAATGTATTTGCTTTAACATAGATGGTTAATTGCATTTGTATTTAAACAGGATTTAAGTATAATATATATATTTTTGTAAAATCAGTGATAATTTTCTCAAATCCTTCCACAAAGGACAATATAGATAAATTAAATAACACGTAAGAACACAACATTCATTTAATCAGGATTTGATACAAATTTCTTGAACAAAAAAAAAATCTACATAATTTAAACAAAAAGATGTAATATGATCTAAAATTTTCTGACATGATGTTTATTCCAAAAGACGGGAAGCATCATTTTTACGGTTTCAGTGCAGCGCAAAAAAATAAAAAATAAAAAAATAAAAATACATGCTAAGTATATATATTACAATCATGCAGGAAAAGAGCCCTATATCTTTAGCACAGATGTTTGTGAATCTTCTCCTCCGTATGTTCAGAACCATAACTTCCTTCTACTCGTCTTCAAATTCTGATTAATTTGAATTTGTGAAAGATTTATATGAATCTCTAATCTTAATGAATCATGAATTCCTTCACAAAAGCAGATTTCAGAAACAAAGAAAGCGTCCTCGTGTTTCTTGATAAAAGTTCTGCAGGAAAAAACACAAGCAATGATGACAAACCTTTTCAGGGATTTTCAAGTTTGGAAACATTAAATAAAGAGTAATATGTTTCTGCAAGAAGAGTTAAGTCAATAATAAATAAATCATTTTTTTATTATTTTAGTAAACAACACAAGAAACCTACAAATCAATAGAATTGTCTCTTGGATTTGAATCATTATCTGTTTTCATTCTGAAACCCAAAGGAGATTTTTTATCCACAAGTCTCAAAAAGTGACCTGGCAAAACTGTCATTTGGCTCATGAGGAAGAGTGAAACTCAGAACAACATTGTGAAGCTAAAGAGGAGCAGGGGCCCGTTCCAAGAAGCAGGTTCAACAAATTTAGAGTTCAAACCTGAACTTAGAGTCACTGGACTCTAAATTCCCAAACTCAGGGTTTTCGGTTCCAGAACAGCTGAAAATGTTTGATTCAATCAACTTGAAGTTGTCAGAACCAGAATCAGGTGTGAGCGTCGCGACCATAAAAAGCCCTGATCAATGGAGCAAAGACAGCATGATTCACCATGGCAACGGGAACAAACAGCTGAGTTTACTACTTCCGGCGGCGGAAATTGATAAGTTCCTGCAAACATATGCAACTATAGGAGAACATTTTCATCAAGAAAAGCAACACAGCTGCAGCGGTAGAACAGAGAGAAAATATCTGCAGTTATTTGAATCATTTCTAATAATGAATAAATAATGTCAGGAAGGTTATTTTGTCTCTTGTTGAGTAAGGAATGGTTTTTGATCTGTTACTAATTTAATCAGTAATCTCCGGAATCGCATGAAACCCCCCCCCCCCACCTACACACACAGATATCACTGCATGCTAAAAAGAAACTGTAGCTGCCTGGCATAAGTTAAAAAAGCATTTAATTTAATTCTCAAGACTTAAAAAATATTCGCCGAATTCTTTTTTTAAGCGCAAGAATATTTTCCATTGCCAGGAATCAAACTCACTAACTCTGCAGTGGGAGGCAGCGTTGCTGACAACCGAGCTAATGGTTGACGCAAGTGTTTGATGGTCAATGAGTACAGATGCTTTCCCGGTGTTTGACATTCAATAATTTCTATTGTTAAGGGTT
>NC_050525.1:28807743-28846027 GCF_002922805.2 Oryzias melastigma
TATATGGATATAGTTCACTCTGAAAGGCTTAAGAAAATCATGGTATGACCCCTTAAATATCCAGACTACCCTGGTTCCCTGCCATCTTCATCTTACCACATTTCAAATGTGGTTAACTGCGTTTTTGTTATAGAGAAATTATTTTGGATTTTTGAAGTAGGGACGCATCAACTCAGTGGGAATTTAGCTAAAATTCTTGCAAAATACAGTTCATAAAAGCACATATGATCTGTGTAATTAATATTACATTGTTTTATAAATGACTTGAAATGACTTGAAACATTAATAGTAGGACTTGTGACTCGACTTGAGACTTGTTGGCCATGACTTGTGACTCGACTTGGGACTTGAGTGCTTTTGACTTGAGACTTGACTCGGACTTGAGGACAAAGACTTGGGACTTGACTCGGACTTGCAAAATGATGACTTGGTCCCACCTCTGTTATATAAGTGATAATTAGTCATGTGAGAAAGTCTAGTGACGTTAGCTTTAGAGCTATTTAACATTTTTAACCAAATGTGATTCCTGTCCTCATTTAGAATTCTTAAAAATAAATTATGACTTTGTTTTAACTTGAATTTGATGAATGTTCATGACTAGCTCATATCATTATTAATTTTCATTTATTAGTTTTTTGTTTGTTTGTTTTTAAGATTATGTGCTTCTTTTTAAGTTCTTAAGACATCACATTTTCAGTTTTATTATCAGTTAATTTTATTATTAGTTAATTTTCTTTACTTTTATTTCTCTTTCAGAGAAATAAACAGGCATATCAAAGGACAGCTCGGGTCCTAAGGAGTTAAATCACGGCGGTAGCATGTAGCAGTTAGCAGCTGCTGTTTAGCCATCTGTCTGCAGCATGAAGAGCTTCACATTAAAAAGAAACAAAACTGTCTTTTTCTGTTGAAATACCTTTAAAGGTTGTTGTTTAGAGACACTAGCTGTCAATTTAAAGCATTTTCAAAAGAGTTATTGATCCCAGAAGTCGAAATCCGTGATCGGCTAGCTAGCTTCATTGAACTGTTTACATTAGCCTTCTGCTTGAGCTGCTGCCGTTTTCTGCTGCGTTTTCCGGGAATAACATTTTGTGATCTGTTCATGACATCCAGATTAGTGGAGTATTTATCCGGAATAATAAGATTGAAATATAAAGTGCTGATCATAATAACAACAAATGAAATATCCATTTCTAATTGGACAACGGAGCCCGATTTCGATCGAGTCTTCAACCACGTGATCGGGCCCGATTTCCGATCAAGTGATCGGATCGGGACATCCCTAGTTTCAAATAATATTGGCTCCATAGAGACGGCGCTGTCAGGAAGTGGAAAAACTAGAGGTGTAGATAAAAATCGATTCAGCAATATATTGGGATATTTAATTTGACGATACTTGTATCGATTTTAAATATTGAAATGACAATATTTAAACAATTTTGGCTAAATCTTTGGCTAATAAACCAAAGATTCAGTCCTTTAGTCCAAACGATGATCATCAAACCACCAGACTTAAAGACCCTTAATTAGAAATAATTTATTCTCAAGCTCCGGAGAGGGGATGAGAACTGGTTCCTTTCGTGTTTGATCCCAGAGTTACTGGGACAGGCTGGTGGTGACTGCTGGAGGATTTAACGCTGAGTGACAACAGGCCCACATGTTGTCACGAAGAGGAGGAAGAGGGCCCCTTTTTGATTTACTGTCGATCCGTTCAAGCAGCTCCTACCTCTGTCATTTAAAACAGAGAACGGCCGACCTGCAAAGATCTGTCCTTCCAAACCAAAAGTCAAGAAAATATTTTAAAATTTCAAAGTGTGTGACATAGAGCTGTGAAAGAAAGATCACACACACCCTCAACGACAGCACTGCTATTTGTGGAAGCGCTCTGTGGGGGAGGGGCTTTAGTGGAGCTCGAGCATTGACAGGTGTAATGCAGAGGGTCAGGTGAAGGCAATGAATCACACGCCGCCACACGGCCACTAAAAGAGACGCGCCTGAAGACGAGCTGCTGTCAAAATGCCAATCAATGAAAATGTCATGGTCACGTGATGAGACAGACCCAGACGCTGGAACCCGGAAGGATGACGACAGGCAGAAGTAGTTAGAAAATTTTTATTGTCCGTGGAGAATGTGGAGCTGCGGCCGGAACTTGGAATGGAGTTGCTGACTTGAGATGGGGAATGAAGGTCGGAGGTGGACTGGAGCGGCAGGGTTAACAAGCAGGTGAGTTCAGCAGATGGTGCGTGGCGTGGAGTGACTTTGGCGTGGCAGAGTAGTCGAGACGTAGCTGGACCCAGGTCGACACGTGGATGACGAAGACCTGGAGACAGAGGTGTTCTATGGTGAGACGTAGAAAAAAAACTTTGGAACAGCATAAGCTTCTAAACGTGAGAGGCCAGGGTACTGCACCGGCTAAGGCAACAAACGGGTGAAGAATGCTGGGGAAGGCTCCTCTTAAGTAGGCAGGTGAAGAGGTGATGAGTGCCGACAGCTGGGTCCAATCAGGAGGCGGAGCAGGAGCACAGGTGCACCATGACAGAAAAATCAGTTTCCCTCAAATGTATGAAGGTAAACTAAAGCCAATAATATTTGAAACCCAAATAAAATAAATTGGGAAAAAAATTGGTGTTTAGCCAAAAAAGGAAAATGTAAAATGTCCAAAACTTTTTGCTATTCTTGAATAAAATTAACGATTTTTAGTTTCAAATGTTCTGTTTTTTAGGTTTCAAAACTCAAAATGTTAATTTCAAAACTTTTTTTCAGATTCAGATCTTTCTTTTTTTGGTTTTCAAATCTGAAAATTCGAAATCAAAAACAAACAAAAATAGGAGCTGAAAGTAAAAAGAAGAGGTAAAACTGGAATAAAAGGTTTTGAAAATCACATTTTGAGTATTGAAACCTAAAAAAACAGAACATTTGAAGCTACTAATAAAGTTTATTTTAGAATAGCAAAAAGTTTTGGACATTTTAAATTTTTTTTGGACAAACACCAATATTTTTTACATTTATTTTATTTAGGTTTCAAATGATATTGGCCACAATTTAGCTTCATACAAGGCATCGAATGCAGGAAAAAGCTTCTAATATGATGTTTATTTGTGTCTGACCAGAGGACGAGCAGTAACAGACGCTTCTCACAGATTCAGGATCAAAACTTGCTACAGGTTAATATGGAGATAAATTGAGGCCAAAATCATTTGAAACTCAAATAAACAAAATTGAAATACTTATTGGTGTTTCGTCAAAAAAAATGTAAAATGTCAAAAATGTTTTGCCATTCTAAAATAACTTATTATCTGCTTCAAATGTTGAATTTTCTAGCTGTCAAAACTCAAAATGTCACTTTAAAAGCTGTTTTTTTTTTATTTTATCTTTTTTTCACTTTCAGCTCTTTTTTTTGGTTCTCGTAGGAATCGAATCCTCGGGGGAACATGAATTAGCTGGATTATTTCATTAAGATTGTCTTTAAAATGATTTCTCTGAATTTATCTTTTTTGACAAAAATGAACTTAGTTCAATCTATGGCAAACAAGTTTCTTTCAGATAAAATCATTAAAATAATAGGTAATGTGTATAAAAAAAAATAAAAATGATAAAACTCAAACCAAATGTCTCCAGCATGTCCTGTTTTTACCTTATCCCACAAATCCTGATAATATAATAATGTACTTTTCAAGTTTCTTTTTGTTGCCTCTTTTCATCAACCAGCTTTTTTTTGTTTGCTCAGAAAATATAAACAAGAAGGATTTTGGGAAAAGATTATTTAAAAAGAAAAAAAGTTCTGAGGCATTTGGTGACTTTTTTGTTGTTGTTTGTTTTGTTTTTATTGGTCAGCTTTGGTTGTTTTTGCCAACAATTTCATTTATCTTGTATTACAAAGAGATATCTTTGGTTAAAATAGTTTGATTGGTTCAGTTAAATGGGGCAATGATTACAATTGAACCAAAGTCAAGAAAATTTAGTAATTTGTTGCTGTGTGCTATAAAAATGAAACAAATGAATAAACTCTTGGAAAAAAAATCCACCAGATAGAGATGAATAACACAGTAAATATTTTTCTTAACTTTTGTAAAAAAAAAAATTGAAACAACAAATTTAAAGAGAGAACACAAAACATGTTAACATTTTATTCAATAAATAAATATTCGCCAAACTTTCCTCCAAATAGTCAGAGTTTAATTCTCTGCAATGAGAAAAAGAAACTTGACTCTGATTTGTTGTCGTTTCTTGTATTCTTGCGTTCCTTCGTCTGAAATGTCCGATTCTCCTCACACTTCGGTTTCATATTTTATCGTCCTCTTTGTTTGTCTCACATTTCTGAAAGTTTCCAACACAGAAGGGCAATGCAGATAGATTTCTGAGGCTACAACTGCTGTCTGAAACCTGAGAGAACATTTGTTCAGCAAATATTTTCGTCACATGAGCAGCAGAAGATCGAGGAAGGCTGAAACTTCCTGGTAGAAAGTAGAACCCTCATGGTAAACACGGACTCCATACATCGGTTTAAATGATCCAATCAAGACTGGAAGCTGCTTTGCTTCTGATGGAGAAGTTTCCATGAATTTGGTTCGAGGATTTTCTTCTTCTGTGTGTCCCATCCCAGCTCCGGTAGCTGGAGAAGATCTGAGCTTGGCACGGTCAGGGGGTTGTGGACTGCGACAATATGGGCAGGAAAGACAAGGAATCATGGGAAGGTAACAAAACTATAATGACCCTGAAAACTTTTTCATTTCCTTAAATTATTAAACATTTTTTATGTGTGAAAATTGGAGCCAGGACTCGTTTAAAAATAATAAGTAATTAATCGCAAACCTGGGAAAAATGTATCGCAATTAACTTTTCTTTTGTTACAGTATTTGCTGACCAGTTACCACCTGCAAATATTAATAATATAAATCACACATAATTGTTCATTTAGACCATTTATTTTTAACTAAGGCTGTCAACCAATTAAAAAAAAATCAGGTTAATCACACTTTAGTGTTGTGATTAATCAATATTAATCACAATGCCTAACTAGGTATATTTTATGACCATATGCAGCTTTTGAACAAAAACATGCCTTGGAAGCCTAAATTGGCGAGGCATGCGAAGGACTGCTGCTCCTCGAGGTGCAATTAATTAGCGTTAGTGAATAATAACTCGTTAATTCTGTTTGATTAATTACGTTAATGTTCACAGCCCCTCTTAAAATTTTGTTTTCTGAGCTTCAGTCTTTGGTTGACAACTTAAAACTCAAGACTTTGATTGATCTGGTATATTTTAAAAAAAATGTGGACGATACAAGAAAAAAAGTGGATTTTATAAACTCATTACAGAAATAATCAAATGCATTGATTAATAAAAAAAAAGCAAATATTTATTTTGTTTTTATTGATTGATGTTAAAGATGAGAACCAAAGTTTAAAGTCGCTTGTGGCTCCTCCTGAGCAGGGATTTCTAGTGATGGGATTCAAACAGGAAGTCTCTTCTCTTTCTTCATGCATGTCTACGCAGCTGAACGCACCTCTGCTGCACTAGCGAGTTTGAAGCTGCAAGCTCAACAACCCACGCTGGAGATTTATGGGACGGTGAGAGTTTGCTGCCATGTTCCCATCAGCCTGCAGGACAGTGAGCCAAGTTAGTCTTGGCTCTTCCTGATACCTGCTATTGCAGACACTCCCATGATTTACTTAAAATTATCAGCTTGGATGCAAATATTTTGTGGATACATTGAGTTGTGTTTGAGTTGAGTTGTGCACATTGTGTTTTTCACAATAAAAGCTTTTTTAACTTGAAGTTCAAACTGATCTTCCGATTCTTTTCCACTTTCGTTTAACAGCCGGAAACTTCCGGACAACTTCAGTTGACTCTGCTGAGCGACGGTTCTGACAGCGCTGATGATGCTCCGGAAGACACTTGCGAGGACAATGAAGGAGAACAGCTGGACTATCACATTGGCTCTGTGTTGAAGGACAGATGTAAAACCTTTTATTTTAACACATCAAGTTAAATAATTCTCAAATGGAGTCTAAAAAATTTACATTGTAACGTTTAGCTCATCATTCTTGAAACTGCAGATGCCCGAGTGTGAAATGTAACGTTCTTATCTATGTGAGGACCACAGTCTTTATTACTTGGCGACGCATGTCCAATCCAGGAGACCAAACGTTCACTTCCTGGTTGAAGATAATTTATAAAACCAAGTTAACATCAGTTCTTTGAGTAACCACTAGATGGTCTGTCATAAAGACAGGTTAGTCTAGCTTCAAAAATTTTTTTCTGTCTCTGAAAAGATCTAATGCTCAAGGAAATGGCAATAACCAAGGTGGTAAACATGTTTTTTTTTTGTATTTCGGAGCTCAAATTTGGACTCAAATGATTTCACGGTTTTCTGATGGACATGTGACATCGATAGAAGTAGGCGTGTTCCACAGCTGATGGTTCAGCCCATTTTTGGAAAGGTCGGAGTTTGGTGACGACCACAAGGATTACTATGATTCTTGTTGATGCCACGGACTGTATTTGAGAACTAGACTTAGTGACTCTGCCCCCTGGCATTCCAAACAGGAAGTGGTTCCAAGAAGTCAGAATCTCGTTCATTTCTATAGAGAAATAAACCGCTGTTACTCAGTCTTTCTATTGGTCAGAGTAACATTTTTTTTACTATCTTCTTAAAAAAATAGCTTTCATGATATTTTCTGTAGTTATTAAATTAGATGATTCAGTAAAAGTGGGCGGAGCATGCTGCCCCCTGCGTCAAACGTTCTAATCGTTTGACATATTTTGTGAAGTCTCTTATCAAGTGTAAGGGTTGTGGCTTTCCAACAAGCTCCCTCCTGATTGGTGAGAGTGGTTGTCATAGAAACAATAACTCAGACGGACTCGGACCAATTGCTGCTTGCTAATGATATCTGGATTTAAGATGGCGGCGTCTGAATCAAGAATACATTTTTCACTGAATTAACTTTATTGGGTTATTTGTTTTCTGTGGAAGATGTCACAGCTACCCAGCTCAGTAGATGGTTCAAACCAACAGGTCATGTGACCGCAGGTCTAAAGTTGATTGTGTGGAACATTTTCTCAACATCTGAAAACATGACAGTGGGATAAGGAAGAAAAACTCCTGAAAAGCCCGTTTCCACCTCACTTCCTGTCTGCGTTTCCAGATGAGATGGTCTCCATGTTGGGGGATGGAGCTTTTGGAAGAGTGATGAAGTGTCTTGACCGGCACAAGTAAGTCCAGCAAACTCACGCACAGCCATCCAGTAATCTGATGGTCTACTAATAAGTCTTCTTTGAACTTTTGCTTTCATTGCATTAAAACCAGAAAAAAGTGTAAAAAATGAACTTAGTTATATTGTCTTCCTTCAAACGTGTCTGGATAGAAACGAGTTTGTGGCCGTGAAGGTTGTAATGAACTTCGAGAATTCCTATGAAGTAGCCCGATCGGAGATTGCTGTTCTGGAAGAGATCAACAGCCTGGACGATGACAACAAATTGTGAGTAACTGCTCCAGATCTTCATCATGAAAGCCTTACGCGAAATGTTCCTGCATTAGAGTTCCATTCAATTCAATTTTATTTATAAAGCCCCTAAAAAACAACATAGTTGTCACAACAGGCTTCACACCAGTAATTGTTCAAAAACATAAAATCAGTCATAAAATTAAAAAACAAATAGCTGATTGCTAAATGTTACACCCCATTTAGTCTAGGGGTCTGGGGCTTAGCATAAAGATAAATAAAAGTAAAATTTGTAACAAAAACACAGAGTGTTGTCTCCATAAAAATATAACAAATGTATTTACAAGAACAAATAATCAAAAACTAAAAGTGAAGCAAAAGACTTCAGGGTGAATAAAAGCCAAAGCAACAAACAAAATCCCAACTACCTGAACCCAGGGAGCTTACCTGCAAAAGAAACAGTAAAAGAATGACAAACACTAACCTCCCTGGACTAACAGAAACAGGAGAAAACTTACACTAAAGAAAATGGCAGTTCACCCCTACAGCTTCACCTAACTTAAATAACCCTAAATACTAAACAACAGAGTGAGACCAAAACAGAATACCAAAGAAACTACAAAGTGCACACAAAACTAAAACACAGGTGGAGAAGATCACCAAGCTGCAGTGGAGACAGGTCGCAGCCCAGCTCCCTTCTCGTGGGTTGGAGGTCCAAATGGCGTTTTTGAAGGCTCTCTCCTTCAATTGGACCAATGGGAGCCACACCTCCAGCACCACACCTGAAACAAATCAAAAGACAGACACACAAACAAAGATCCAAACACAAAGAAGTCCCACTCTGGCAAAAATACACAGAACATAGGAAAAACCAAAGCCAAATACGGCCACAGCTGTAACCTAAACTGAACAGGCAAAGCTAAACTGGGTATTCCTGCCCTTAGACCCTCCTTCATGGTGAGGTAAAACTCCTAATAAACCGATTCTGGGAAAAAAAGAATAGACCTCAGGGACGTCCACATGAAAGAGGGATCCTCTCCCAGGATGGACAGGTGATGGACAGCTGGGGTTGCAACCCAAGCCAGAGGCAGGGTCCACAGCAAAAAAACAGGAGCACAGTCAATCCTTCATTCACATGGAACTGGGGGACAGATGGGTTACAAAATTAGCCATAGGCGAGGTCCACTGCCAAGGACAGGAGCACAGACGATCTTTCATCCAGATGTAGCTGAGACAGCTGGGAGCACGACTCGAGCCAGAGGCAATGTCCACTGTCAAGAAAGGAGTACAGACAATCCATCTGGAATTTCTCCTTCACCAAGACGTGAGTTTAGCCAGAGGCGAGGTCCACTGCCAAGAACAGAAGGACAGACAATCCACCTGGAATCTGGAATCTCTCCTACTCTCCCAGAAGGGAGGCCGAAAGAGGGACCACACATGAATCGCACTGCACCAAATAGAATCATGGAGAACAAATTAAAAATAGAAAATGTTGGAGTAGATAGAAATAGAGGACAGAACCACAGTGCACCACACTTTCCCCAGCTTCTAACTTCTAGCAGCCTACTGTTCTAATGTTCTGGGGAGGAAGGACAAAGTTCTCCGTTGAGCTCCTCAGAGTTTTAATTCAATTCAATTCAATTTTATTTATATAGCCCAAAATCACAAAGAAATTTGCCTCATTGGGCTTCAAAATATAAACAATTGTTAAAAACTAAACAGACTACATAAACTGGTTATCCCTGCCCTTAGACCCTCCCTCCCGGTAAGGAAAAACTCCTAAAAAACCTGAGTCAGGAAAAAAGAAGAAACCTTAGGGATTCCCACATGAAGGAGAGATCCTATCCCAGGACGGACAGGCGATACCAGAACAGTTAAAGAAAAATTAGCTTCTACAACTACGAATCTAAGAGTTCATTCAGATAAAGCTGAGGGACAAGTGATGATGAAGTCCATAGTCAAGATGAAGCAGAAGTGCAGTCCACGACCAGGAGGGAGATGACCCAGCAGGAATCACTCTCACTCAGAGATGCAGGATGGTGTCGGGGGCGTGGTCCACGGCCAAGAGTGGGAGCGTGGGCGATCCACCGGGGATCTGAAATCTCTCCCGCTCCCCAGAGGAGAGTGGGAAAGAAGAACAACATGTGAATGGAACTGCACCAACAAAAGCATGGAGAACTAAATACAATAAATAATAAAGAATAGAAGAGAGGAGAAGTAGATGAGAATAGAGAACAGAACCCCAGAGCTGATCTGAAAATAACGCTGATGGAAAATCTAAATTTATATTTAAACGCATCAATATTAATTTATTAATCTAGCCTCACAAGGACCACATGAGAGGGAATATTCTCTGATTACTAGCTAGCCTGGCAGAACGCCTGTCCAAAGAGGAATGTTTTAAGGCTAGTTTTGAAGGTAGAAACTGTGCTGGCCTCTCTGACATGAGCTGGGAGCTTATTCCATAGAACAGGGGCTTGATGGCTGAAGGTTCTACCTCCCACTGTACTTTTAGAAATTCTAGGAACTACAAGCAGTCCAGCATTTTGTGAACGAAGTGTTCTGACTGGTTGGTAAGGAACTATGAGATCTCTAATATAGGATGGGGCCACACCATTCAGGGCCTTATAGGTTAACAGGAGGATTTTGAACTTGATCCTGGATTCAACTGGTAGCCAGTGGAGAGAAGCTAACACCGGAGTGATGTGTTCTCTTCTACTAGTTCCTGCTAACAATCTTGCTGCTGCATTCTGGACAAGCTGAAAACTTTTTAAAGAACTTTTCGGGCATGCTATCAGTAAAGAGTTACAGTAATCCAGTCTAGACGTAACAAATGCATGGATGAGTTTTTCAGCGTCACTTTTAGATAACATATTCCTGATCCTAGCTATATTACGTAGGTGAAAAAATGCAGTTTTACAAGCTTGAGATATGTGAGCCTTAAATGATAAATCCTGGTCAAATAAAACCCCTAAGTTTCTGACTGAAGAATTGGAGGCAACATTTACACCATCCAGGGAGACTATCTGATCTGAGAGAGCATCTCTCAGGTGTTTAGGACCCAGTATCATGACCTCAGTTTTTTCTGGGTTTAGGAGGAGGTAATTAATTGTCATCCAGGTCTTAATGTCTCTGATGCATGAATTCAGTTTCTCTAGGTGGTCATTCTGGTCAGGTTTAATGGATAAATACAGCTGTGTATCATCTGCATAACAGTGAAAGTTAATGCTATGTTTCCTGATTATGTTTCCTAAGGGCAGCATGTAAAGCGTGAACAGAATGGGCCCTAGAACTGAGCCCTGAGGGACTCCGTAGCTAACTCTAGTACAATGAGAGGACTGTCCATTTACATTAACAAACTGGTATCTATCAGATAAATAGGATTCAAACCACTGGAGGGCAGATCCCCTGATCCCTATGTCATGCTCTAGTCTCTGGAGTAAGATGCTGTGGTCGATGGTATCAAAGGCTGCGCTCAGGTCTAACAGGACCAGAACAGAGATTAGTCCCTTTTCTGAAGCCAATAGCAAGTCATTAGTAACTCTGACCAGTGCAGTTTCAGTGCTATGGTGAGGTCTGAACCCTGACTGAAAATCTTCAAAGTGATTATTGTCCTGTAGGTGGCACTGCAGCTGCTTTACTACAACTCTTTCTAGGATTTTAGATATGAATGGGAGATTAGATATTGGTCTATAGTTGGCTAGAATGTCAGGATCCAGGCTGGGTTTTTTCAAAAGAGGTTTAACAACCGCATATTTAAAAGACTGAGGCACATAACCAGTCTCTAGAGAGGTATTTATTATGGTTAATATGGATTCACTAATAAGGGGGAAGATTTCTTTAAAAAGTTTAGTGGGGATTGGGTCTAAGAGACAAGTGGAGGTTTTAGAAGACGTAATAACTGATGCTATTTCTGCTAGGTCCACAGCAGTAAAGCAGTCTAATGTTACAGACGTTTCTATGGATGCCTTTATTTCTACGACTTCTGCCTGCTTTGGGTCGATAGTGGGAATAACCACATTTAGCTTCTGTCTAATATTTGAGATTTTATTATCAAAGAATTGAAGGAAATCTTCAGAGCTGATAGTAGCAGGAATATGTGGTTCAACCGAGCTGTGGCTGCTGGTCAGCCTGGCTATAGTACTAAAGAGAAATCTTGGATTGTTTGCATTTTCTGCTATTAAAGTTGAGTAATATTGAGTTCTCGCTTTACGCAGGGATTTTTTATAACTTAAGAGGCTACATTTCCAAGCATTCAGAGAGTGCTCTGATCCAGAACGGCGCCATTTTCTTTCTAATTTACGAGTTATTTGTTTTAGGGAACGTGTTTCAGCGTTAAACCACGGTGCTACTCTGTTTTGTCTAACAAGCTTAAGTTTCAGAGGGGCAACAGTATCAAGTGTTCCTCTGAGGGCTTGCATGGTATCATTGACAAACTGATCATTATCAACGGGGCTTAAAGTGCTCTGAGAATATTTCTCCAACATGTTACTAAACGTTGGTTGGACTGCGAGTTTATATTCGGACACAGAATGGTCGGATAATGTTCGTTTAAGCTCTTTCTTATTTGTTGGGGCAGTAGCATTTTCTAATTTAAACTGAAAGGTAATTAGAAAATGATCTGAGAGTATGGGGTTATGAGGAAGGACATTCAGCTGGCTAATCTCAACTCCATGAGTCAAAACAAGGTCCAGGGTGTGCTTATGACAGTGAGTAGGTTGATTTACATTTTGTGTGAAACCAACATTTTCTAATAAAGCCGCAAATGCGTTTCCAAGACAGTCACTGGAATCATCAATATGAATATTAAAATCTCCTGTAATTATGATTTTGTCAGAATCTAAAATAATATTTGATAAAAATTCTGAAAACTCAGATGAAAATTCTGAATACTGGCCGGGAGGGCGATAAATAATTATAAATAAAACTGCTTTTTGAGTCTTTCTGTTTGGGTGATTTATAGATAGCACAATGCTCTCAAATGAATTATAAATGTGTTTAACTTTAATGTTAAGGATCAAGCATGACTCTGAAATTACTGCTAACCCACCTCCTTTCCCAGAAATCCTGGATTTCTGATAGTTATTATAGCTAGGGGGGGTTGCTTCATTCAGCCGAACATAATCATCCTGTTTTAGCCAGGTTTCTGTTAGAGCTAGCAGGTTAAGTTTATTATCATTAATCAATTCATTAACTAACAGGGACTTTGAGGAAATTGATCTAATATTTAGTAGCCCACATTTAATGACATCATAATTTTTGTTTCTGTGATTCATTCTTTTATTTGCCTTCCAGCACATAAGCTAAAATTAGGAACTGCTGGGCTAGCCCTGTTTGGGGTTAGCCTCAGTGCTAAAGGCCGCTCAGGGGAGAGTTTTAAACTACTGCTCTCTCCCCGGGTCTCCTCTCTGAGTTGTCAGGCTGCATGGCTAAAGCTAGCAGAAATGTTTCTGGACAGAAGAGCCGCTCCGTCCAAACTGGGATAAATGCCATCTCTGCGCATGAGACCAGGCTTTCCCCAAAACATGCTCCAGTTATCCACAAAGCTAACGCCGTTTTCTGGGCACCATTTAGCTAACCAGCGGTTAAATGATGAAAAGCGGCTGTACATTTCATCACTGACTTTGTTTGGGAGAGGACCAGAGAAAACTACTGTGTCTGACACAGATTTAGCCAGTTTACACACTGATTCTACGTTTAATTTAAGAATCTCTGATTGTCTTCATCGGGCGTCGTTGCCACCTGCGTGAATTACGACCCGACGGAACCTCACCTTACTCTGGGCTAACATTCGGAGGTTTCCTTCGATGTCACCCAACTCTGGCTCCCGGGTAACATCTAACTGTAGCTCCCTTGAGCTTTACATGTCTGACCTCGGAGGAGCCGATGACCAGGGTTTTTGGTTCAGTTGGTGCGTTACTGAGGGGAGAAAACCTGTTCCGTACAGGGATCTCCGGGCGCTCTGCGTGCTTTTTTTTAGCTCTGTGCTTTTTCCCCACCTGTACAAACTCATTCTGGGGATTCCCCGACTGCTGAGAGGGCGGTGGGATGCTAGCTAAGTCAGCTTTGCTAGCGCGGCTAGCGCTCCGAGTAACAACAACATGGCTAGCTGGTTTAGCTTCCATTGACCTAAGACGCGCTTCCAACTGTTCGAGCCTGGATAACAGGTCTGATATCAGACTACAGTTAACACAACGACCATTGTCTTCACTAAATGAGGCGGGATCCTGACTAAACATATGACAAGTGGGGCAGGAAAGAGGGCTGGGAGCCGAAGAGGTAGAAGGCATCATGCTACCACAACAAGCGCTGGTTTACGCTCACCCAGAATAGCGGTCCGGGTTAGGAGGGCTTTCCGGGCTCGGTAGTCGCTTGCTGCTTGCCGAACAGTGGGCCGTCGTCCGCCGAAGCGTGCTGAGCCAAGGAGCTGCTGCCTCAGGTGTGGCTGCTCTGCTGCCTCAGGTGTCTCCCTTTAGTCTCTTGTCTCCCTTCAGTGCCTGTGTGAGGATGCTGGACTGGTTCGAATGCAAACGCCACATTTGCATCGTATTTGAGCTGCTGGGACTCAGCACCTTCGAGTTCCTCCGACAAAACGACTTCCTACCTTTCAGCGTGGAGCAGATACGACACATGGCCTTCCAACTTTTCAGAGCAGTCAGCTGTGAGTCAAAGTTTCCTCCTTTCATTACATTTTTTTTTACCAATTAGGACTATAATTTTCTTGTAAAACACTTAAAAAACATTTTTTGTTTAAAAAAAATGTGTATGCATGTTGTAATTAAGAAATTTTGAAATGAAGCAACGAAATCCATCTAGAAACCATTTATAGCTCCAGTTATTCTTACTTTGTTAAAGGAAAAGACTTCAGAATAAAACCATGTGATACGTTTTGTTGTTTTAGTTTTGCATCGAAACAAGCTGACCCACACAGACCTGAAGCCAGAGAACATCCTGTTTGTGTCCTCAGCCTTTGACTTGGAGGACGACCCAAAGACGGTGAGAGAGTCTAGAGCAGCGTCCCCAAACTTTTAAGGGCCACATAACTGTTTTCTTCTCTGATGGGGGGGGGCAGGCTCAATTTGTATAGGAAAAAGAGAAAAAGTGTAACAATCACAGCCTAAACGTAAACATTTCTTGTTTTCCGGAAGCCACACATTGACAAATTTTAAATGATTAATTTCTTTAATCTTCATAGAAAAAAATAATACTAAAACATTAAAGAAAAAATAGATATATAGCATTACCTGTGAAAGATTAATAGCTGAAAATGCTTGAACTGATAGGTAAAAATAGTGAAGTTGATAGCTAGGTAAAGTATTAGTGAAGTGCCAAATTGGCCGAAAATGTCATGGCTACAGAACACTTTAGCGACCCAGATGCTGGAACCCGGAAAAAGCACAGCGAGAGACGAGCATGGCAGGTAAAGGATTTAATGATGACAAGGGTAGGTTGGGCGTGAACAGGATTGGAGGTGGATTCCAGGCGAGAGGCAGTGTGACCGCTGGAGTGAAGACCAAACTGGGGATCCGGGTAAGCTGATACAGCAACCACTCGTGGTAACAGATTCCTGAGGAAGAGTAGAAGTAGATATTAGGCAGAGTCCTGACAAACTCGTGGCAAGACTGTGACATATAGGTGAGATGACCAATTATGCACCATCAGGGGCAACGGACTGGCGAGGAATGAAGGTCCTGGAGCTCCTTAAGAAGGCAGCCGAGGGTGATGAGGTGAGTGGTCGCAGCTGGGGATGATCAGCAGTCGGGTGGAGAGGAGAGGGGGAGGAGACTGACAGAGGCACCATGACAGAAAAACCTGAAAAATTATAAATGAACCTAAACAGCTAGCGTGTAGCTGAAATATTAGCTAAATTTCAAAATAGCCTTAAAATATGAAAGAAGAGTAAATTGGCCAAAACAGGTAGCATGTAGCTGAAATATTAGCTAAACACCAAATTAGCCCAAAAAACTAAGAAAAATGTTTAATTTAGCCAAAACAGTTTGGGTAGGCCGGGCCAAATGTGGAGGAGGGCCAGATCTGGCCCGTGGGCCATAGTTTGGGGACCCGTTGTCTAAAAAAATAAAGGAGCCAAAGCATTTCTCAGCTGTAGCTAAAGATGTATGGAAGCGTCTGTGACTTAAAAATAAAAATAAAAGTAAATACTGTAAATGCTATTTCGTTTTCAAAATGTACTTGCATTTTTTCTTCTTCTTCAACACAACTCTTTTTGTAACTTCATTAAAATTATAAAGAAAATGGCATTTGACATTTCGTTTTCAAAAAGTACTAAAATTCAATCAGAATTATCAAATTTGAAAATTAAAATGAATAAATAGAAATGCTTTCTCGTTTTCAAAATGTACCTGCAATATTTGTCTCTTAAAAAAAAGGAAAAAAAAAAAGGAATCCTCAGAACAGCTTTCTCGTTTTCTTCATCATCACCACTCATTCTATGACAGAATTAAAGTGACAAACCCAATGGAGATTGCTTTTTCGTTTTCACATTCTGCTGTGCAATAAGGATGCGATGACGTCAGAGCTCCTCCTCCTATAGTTTGGTTTGTGCTGTCTGGAAGCTACATCCCATTCTCATTGATTTATATAGAGAAAATGGGGAAAAAGGTAAGAGGAGGGGGTAAAATGAGCTCAAAGCTGAGATTTATCATTTCCAATTAACTTATCTTTAAAACTTAAAGACTTTAAAACTTGTCCTGTCCAACAGCTGAGCAAACAGATGCGGACTGAGAGCCTCTAGTGTTGGACAGGGGGGGGAGAAGATGGCAACAGAGGGAAACATCATAAAACATCCAGGTCTAAATAGTAAACTAGAATGGGCGGGGCCTGTCTACACACTCTGTAGTTACACACACACCTGTAGTTACACACACAGCTGTTGGTTGAGATAGTCTCCACATTCAAACTAGTGAGAATGTGCACAATATAACAGCAGCTCACACACTTAATCATACAAATCCACACCAATAAAGCCTTTCATTATGTCACACATGCTATTAGTGCAAAGGTGAGCTGACACCTGTGCTCAGGTGACTGTTTATGGTTTCCTAATGTGGATAAAGATGGAATGTACAAAAGGGTAGGGCACCCGGCAATCCCTGCGCCAAGACACAGCAGCAGCAGGCAGGACCCCCCCCAACACCCGCCGTGGAGAGAACCCGCCCACCGGGCAATCCTGCCAAACATCCAGACCAGGGTACGTGGGACCACCGCCCCCACACCCGAGAGCAGGAAGGCACAGGAACACAGAGAGCGCAGGCCCCAGCCCAGCCAGAAGAGCAGCCCCTCCACCGCGGCAGGAGGGCCAAAGCGGGACCCCACCCCTGGAGAGCCCCCAACCTCAGAAGAGCAGCCCACCACCACCCAGCAGCGCAGAGCATCCCCCCCGCCCCACCCCAGGTACGAGCCAGGGCCCCTGAACGGCATGTAGCTTCCAGACAGTGTTACGATCCCAACCGTGGGGAAGGGAGAAAAAGGTGTGACATAAAAATTAAGAAACCCAGACTGGAGCATGAGGTAGTGTGCAGCTTTTTAATTTGCTTTTAGCTGCAAATTTAACATAAATAGAATTTCATCAAAAGAAAACAGGGGTTAAATCTATACAAAACAGGAACATAAATTCTCTCCACATGAGAGTCAGACTGAGACCCACCAGGTCTATAATGTATGCTTACACACACAGACTTTCACCAGTTTCTGACACAGGCTCTCAACAGTAAGCTCCACCACCAGAGTCCACAATAGAAAGGACAGGAGCTGAATGTTGGCCTTCACACCATGGGCAAGCTGACCACCAGAAAGGGTGTTACAAAAGCTGCCGATGTTGGAGGGGAAGTCAGCTCTTTTAAGCAGGTGTGGATCCTCTGTCACTGGTCCTCAGCTGATTGCGTGATGAGGTCCAGGTGTTGTTGTAGATGGGCGGGTCCACACTCTGCAGAGCTGCAGCTCTCAGCTCAGGCACCTACAGAAAAGAAAACTCACAAGCACACCAACTCATTCACCAAAAACTCAAACTCAAGCACACAAACCATACACAAAGAGTGCCGGATACACCAGGGCCGTAACAGACAGCACAAACCAAACCATAGGAGGAGGAGCTCTGACGTCATTGTCCTGCGCCCTTGGGATGTTTCAGACCTCCTATAGATTTTTGAGATACTTGCGCGACAGGATCTGAAAACGAAAAGGCAATCTCCATTGACTTTGTCACTTTAATTCTGTCATAGAATGAGTGGTGATGAAGTAGAAAATGATAAAGCATTCTGAGGATTGATTTTTCATTTTATTTAAGAGACAAATATATCAGGTACATTGTGAAAAGGAAAAAGCATTTCTCTTAATCTATTTTAATTTTCAAATTTGATATTTCTGATTTAATTTTGATACAAAATTACCAAGGAACTTTTTGAAAATGAAATGTCAAATGCCATTTCCTTTATCATTTTAATTAAGTTACAGAATAAGGAGTGTTGAAGAAGAAAATGAAAAAGCAGTTTTGATAATTGCTTTTTAATTTCATTTAGGAGACAAGTAATGCAGGTACATTTTGAAAACGAAATAACATTTCCCGTATTGACATTTATTTTTATTTTTTAGTAACAAACACTTCCATACAGAAAATAATCTCTGAATATTTATCATCAATTTCTTCTTACTTTAAACACATCTGCTGAGACAAATAAGAGAAAGCTGCAAAATTATAAAATATTTTCATTCATATTGATGATGTCTTTGTCAGATGTGTGTCTGCAGGAAGCCAAAAAGTCTAGAAGTAAAAGTGGTTGACTTTGGCACTGCCACCTTTGACCACCAACATCACGAGTCTTTGGTGTCAACACGTCACTACCGCGCTCCAGAAGTCATCCTGGGTAAATCAACAACTCCAGCACCAGATGTGAGGGCAAACCGATCCACGACCCAGAACTGTAATGTCTGTCTGTGCAGATCTGGGCTGGAACCAGTCATGTGACGTTTGGAGCTTGGGCTGCGTCCTCTTTGAGTTTTACTTTGGACAGACACTCTTTCTGGTTCAAACTTTTACTTTTATTAATCTAAGCATTTTCATGAGCACATCTTGTCAATGTCATGATAAAACTGTTGATTTTAGAGCCACGACTGTCTGGAGCATCTGGCCATGATGGAGGAAGTCCTGGGACCAATTCCTCCACATCTCCTGGAACAAACCAGGTAATCAAATGGAGATCTGATTGATTTGTTGCAGGAGATTGATTTACATTTAACAGATCATGATGGAAACATAATCTCTGGAAAAAACAAACGGAACAATAAAAAACTCTGGGATCAGACTTTTTCCAAATAAAAAAGCTTATTTTACAGATGAGTTCATGACAAAGTACAATCATGAATCCATCATACTGTTACTAAACGTCAACAGAAGAACCCAGCAGGTGTGCTGAAGTCTTAACAGTCCAAAAGGGCTCCGTTCCAAGTGAACTGAGCTTGCTGCATCAGCACCAGAGGTTACCTGTCTGAGACCTATCAGACGTCAACAATTTAGAAGAATGACGTGGAGATGGTATCCAGACAAGACATAAGAATAAAACGAAAAACAACGACCAGAAACAAGAGTAAAGTTCAAAAGTTTGGACAAAGAAATTGGTTTAGCAGAAAACTATTTTCTTGTGACCGCAGCTTGTTAGAGGCTGTTTGAGCTGTCTGTGGGAGGGGCGGGGTCTCTGGCCACTCCGTCCGTTGATAATTGAGACTAGAACTGGATGCTGCTCATCTAGGTCTCATTCTCTAGAAATATTTGTTCTAAATCGCAAATCAAATTCTAAACTTTATTCTTAGCAACAACAGTGATAACTATTACTTTAGTCTGTTGCTATGGCAATGGTTGAAAGCAGAAGCAAATATTTTTTGTGCTTTTTTCTTAATTGATGTTAACTGTGTCTCAGGAAGAAGCATTTTGTTCATAACAACCGGCTGAAACGGGACGAGCAGAGTTCCTCTGGGGGTCACATCAGGGAGCACTGTCGCCCCCTAAAGGTAAACAGGGCTCTCAGCTGCAGCTGCTGGAGGACAGACGTTAACGGGTTGGGTTTTTTTTTTTTACTAGTTCATTGAGACGGAGAGTGAAGAGGAGCAGCAGCTGCTGGATCTGCTCGGATGCATGTTGGAGTACGACGTCGGCAGGAGGATCACTCTGGAGGAAGCACTCTGGCATCCTTTCTTTAGCCTGATGAGGACGAAGCAAACACAAAGAAGCTAACACCGACACAACACACTAACGCACACCAACACCCACACACTAACACACACCAAAACACCCCCACACATACCTAAACACACCAACACACACTACCAAGGCAACACACTGACACACACTAAAACACAGAGACAGACCAACACACTAACAAACACACACAAACACACAGTCAGAGACCAACACACTAACACACACCAATATACACCAATACATACCAACACTTACCAACACACACAGACACACCTCTACACTAACACACACCAACACAGGAGCTACCTCTGGTTTTCTACCAACTTCAGTCATTTTTAAAGGCTTCTGCTTCTGAATTGATCCCTTCAGAAACTCTGTGATCCGGTTGTTTCCTCCAGGAATCCAGTATAGAGCAGAGCGATGATTTCTGAGGGTTTCATCATAATTTGTCTGTAGCTCATCAGCATGGTTCATGAGTCCTGGATATTAGTGTGAAGTTGTTTCCTCATGGAGACTTTTCCTTCATCCTTGTTGGATGAGGCTGCACCTCATCCAGTTATTTTCTTCTGTCAAACAGCGACAATCTGAGTTTTTTTCTTTGCTTTTAGTGGATAATTATTTTAAAAAGGGTTTCAAATCAGCTCCTAAATAACCTTAGTTTGAAGGAGCTGGTCCCACAAACTTCTTTAAGAAAATATTTAAAGATTTTTCTTCAAATGTCAAGAACGATAGTTTCTGATGTCAAGTTAATAGTTTGACATTTTATTTGTAGTCTTTTTTTATTCTTGCATCTTTTAATGTTGTTTGTTTTTATATTTGAGTAATGAGGGCATGCCTTTTTTATTTGTTGTTGTTTTATTCTTGTAGTATCATGAATGAATTAATTAACAACTTCCTTTCTCTATGTTTCCTATTCTGGAAATAAATCCTTTAATTTAAAATGATATTTTAAGCATCTTTTAGTAGCTTTGACAGATCTCTACAGTTGATAACTCACCAGGACTGTGTTTTCATTTTGCTGGTAACGGAACTGGAAACTCACCTGTGCAACATGTATATACACCTGCATTAATGACTTCAACAAGACGTGACTTTCTACTATCATGTTGTAGATTTAAAATATATTTGGGCTAAAAGAGTTTGTATCAGCAGAAATTATAGATGTTTTTGAACGCTGAGATAAGATTGTAATAACCGAAGGAGACCACAGGGGGGCAAATGGTAAATGGCGTATACTTGTATAGCGCTTTCTACCCTCTTTCGAGGGCCCAAAGAGCTTCACAGTCACAGACCCATTCACCCATTCACACACTGGTGGTGGCTCCGCTGCAGAACACTGGCGCCAACCTCCCACCAGAGGCAATTCGGGGTTCAGTGTCTGCATGTGGACAAGTATTGGCTTTCCTGCTTTTACTCACATTTGAACTAAAGTTCCATCTCATTCCTAACCCAGAGTTCAATATGATATTGCTCCACCTTTTGCTGCTATTGCAGCTTCAACTCTTCTGGGAAGGCTGTCCACAAGGTTGAGGAGAGTATTTATAAGAACTCTGGATCATTCTTCCAAAAGCTCATTGGTCAGGTCACACTGATGTTGGTGGAGGAGGCCTGGCTCTCAGTCTCTGCTCTAATTCATCTCAAAGGTGTTCTATGGCGTTCAGTTCAGGACTCTGTCCTCCATGTCTTTATGGACCTTGCTTTGTGCTCTGGTGCACAAAAATGTTGGAAGATGAAGGGCCCGCTACAAACTGTTCCCACTAAGGTTGGGAGCATTGTCCAAAATGTTTTAGCCTCCTGAAGCATTGAAAGTTCCTTTCACTGGAACTAAGGGGTCTGAAAAACAAGCCCACACCATCATTCCTCCTCCACCAATGCAGATTTTGCAAAAAAACATTTTCACCTACATTGAACAGTTTTGAGGTAAAAATAAAATATAAAAGAAAGAAAAAAATATTTAATGTGGACTATTCCTGAGCGGGATTTGAACCCATGACCTTCTGAATGTGAGTCAGCAGCTAGAACCACTGCGCTGTCTAGTGGCGGAATCCGGAGTGCATGTCAAACTTAAATTTAAACCTGACAATCTGCAATGTGAAAACAGGAAGTCATTGTTGATGGTGTAAAAGCATCAAAAATGTATCAACCCCCCCATGTCACTAGTTTGTCAATTATTGTATTTGTCTGTGTTAAAAATAATTCTTTCACCTATAATCACTACACCGTCTAGTGGCGGAATCCGGAGTGCATGTCAAACTTAAATTTAAACCTGACAATCTGCAATGGTTTAAAAGCATCAAAAATGGATCAATATCCATATCAGCAACATCACCCGGTCCTCATTTTTTCACCTACGTAACATCAACCGTCTCCGTCCCTCCCTCATCCCTCACTCAGCCTCCATCCTGGTCCACAGCCTCGTCACCAGTCGTCTTGATTACTGCAACTCCCTCCTCTTCGGTCTCCCCAAGAAATCCATCCATAGACTTCAACTGGTTCAAAACGCTGCAGCTCGGATCATCTCTGGAACCCCACTTCACCACCACATCACCCCTCTTCTACAGCACCTGCACTGGCTCCCAGTCCAGTCACTCATCAACTTCAAAATCCTTCTGCACACCTTCAAGGCCATCCACAACCTCTCCCCTCCATCCTGCCTGGACTAATCAACATCCCCACACCGTCCCGCTCCCTGCGGTCTTCATCGTCCCTTCACCTGTCTGTTCCCCTGCCTCGCCTCTGCACCATGGGTGGCAGAGCCTTCAGCTGCTCTGCCCCCAGACTCTGGAACTCTCTTCCCCCTGATCTCAGAAACCTGGACTCTCTAACGACCTTCAAATCACAACTCAAAACTTTCCTGTTCAGACAAGCTTATTTATAGCATCTTCTGTTTTCTGTTTAACACTTTAACACTTTGGTTTTAACTTATTGTTTTACTTGTGTGTTCTTACCTTTTTTTGTAAAGTGACCTTGAGAGCCTGAAAGGCGCTTTTAAATTAAATGTATTATTATTATTATTAATGTGGACTATTCCTGAGTGGGATTTGAACCCACGACCTTCTGAATGTTAGTCCGCAGCCATGACCACTACACCGTCTAGTGGCGGAATCTGGAATGCATGTCAAACTTAAATTTAAACATGACAGTCTGGATTGCGTTAACAGGAAGTCATTGTTGATGGTTTAAAGCAGGGGTCACCAATACGTCGCCCGCGGGCGCCAGGTCGCCCGCGAGCTCCACATCAGTCGCCCGCAGGTCTCTTCTAAAAATAGCGCAACTCACTTGTGAGCTGCTCGAAAATTTTGTTTTTCAGGACCTCTCGGTCCACAGCGTCAAAGCGCTTTAGAAATTGTGGGTCATACGGAATCGCGCAGCTCCTCCCCCTTTCCTCATCACTTCATCTGCAGACGCGCTTTTGCAGCTTGGAGCCTGAAGTCTCATGAGCGCGAGCGCCGTGACAGAAACTTGAATTTATGTTGTGGTGTTTTCAAGCGGAAAAAGGTCCAGATGCTTATTTGTTAGAATGCTTTTTCTTTTAACCGCAGAACAGACTTCTCCCTCTTCTCTGTCGAGCTGCGCTGCACGCGCCTCAGACAGAGCTGTGACGTCACCCACATGCTCCCTTTTAGTGAATGAAAAAAAAAAAATACTTGTTCTCGTTCACCGCCGTGTTTTTAATGACTGATCGCGTGAGTTGGTTTGTGCTTTATCGCAAAAATATATTTTAATGTAAACAGTGTAATTTAGAAACTGGTTTTTTTTTTTGTTTTTTTTGAAAAAATTCCTAGAATTTGCATAGTTTTGCGCAAATGTGTAATGGAAACGCAGCTAATAACAAAGAATGAGGCGCCCCCTTCTCCCTTTCCCATATGGAGACCCCGAGAATATTTTATTATTGGTCATCTTTAAAGGAAACATAGATAAAAAAAAAAAAAAAAAAAGACTCGCATTTTAAAAAAAAAGTTTTTGCGCGTAGAGGAGCTGGTTTTGGGGGCGAATTGAAATGGATATGGACATTTTTCACAGAGCTGCAATGGAAATTGACTTTTTTCTAATTAAATGTGTCTGTCCGAGTACAGCACAGCGGGCGCCATGAGAGATCAGCGTCACAGATGATCGTGCATCTCTGTAAAATCAATAACCAAGATTTCCTCATCGCTTCATCGGTAGCCGCACTTCTGCAGTCTGAAAACTTGTTCTGGACATTCTTTTATATCCCACTGAACAGACTTCTCACTTGCATCTGAGACTGTCAGCGGACTCGCTGCACGACCCAGCGCGGCACGCTGATGCGACGTAACTCAAATGCTCCTTTTTAGTAAATCAAATAAAAAAACACACACACATCGCCGTGTTAAATGACTTATCGCGTGAGTTGGTTTGTGTTTTATCGCATTATAATGAAACCGTATGATTGCGATACTGTTTTTTCTAAATTCCTAGAATTTGGTTAAAGTTTCATGTGTAATGGAAACAGAACCCAGAGCTGCTGAGTGTTTCTGCATGGTGCGTTCACTGAGCCCCGGATATCGGCAGTAAAACGAAGCAGTTTATCAGAGAAAACATAGAACACCGGCACTGATCTGGATATAATCGATTGATTAAATTGTGTTGAAGAGTTCTCTGAAAAACTGATTTGTTGTGCTGCGGATCGTTTAAAAATGACAAAGACTGAGTTGGGCCGAGTGGCTGTTTGCTTATGTCCTTAGCTCAGTGAACGCACCATGCCCAGATTCTTGTCTGCTGTGGGATCTGTCAATCAACCTGTTCGGAGGTTTAAGGAAAATAAAGGGACGGGTGCATGAGACTGAATTAAAGCGTTTGAGGAGCGTACATCGACTAATAACAGTTATAATTAATTAATAATTAATTAATAAGTTATAATTTTGTTAAAAACATTTCATTTGGTCATTACCTCAAAATGTGACAAGATCTGTTGAGATTAATAAAGTTCTGAATATTGATATCTGTTTCCTAGCTTGTTGTCATTATTGATAATTATGCTAAGAAATCAGTGTCTTTACATAGAGAAGTATCATTATTATTATTAATAATGAATAACTAAAGGCAAACTAAGCAAATGTATTATTCCAAACTGGTAGCCCTTCGTATGATTAGTACCCATGAAGTAACCCGCAGTTTCAAAAAGGTTGGTGACCCCTGGTTTAAAGCATCAAAAATGGATCAAATGCCCCCATGTAACCAATTTGTCATTTATTGTACTTGTCTATGTTAAAAATAATTCTTTTCCCTGCATTGAACAGTTTAGAGGTAAAAATAAAGTTTAAAAGTAAACACAATGTTCATGGTTTAAAAGCATCAAAAATGTATCAACCCCCCCATGTCACCAGTTTGTCAATTATTGAATTCCTGTGCTGGATTCGAACCCATGACCTTCTGAATGTGAGTCAGCAGCCTTAACATTTTAACCGGACAATCTGCAATGTGAAAACAGGAAGTCATTGTTGATGGTTTAAGGTGATCACCACAACACTACTTTGAGAAGGGGAGGGGGCATTGCAGCAGAATCTGAAAGTTCCAGGGATTCTAGTGTTAAGATAATATCCAGCACTTTATATTATCCAGCAAAATGAAGGAGTGAGGAATCTAAAGGAGTGGAAAATGGACCTGATCAAAATCCAACAGTTGTTTTTCTGTTTGATGGAACCGGCTGGTAGAATCTATTTCTGGAAGGCAGATTTGAAACCCTGTAGTGAAACTGTGTGATGTGTCTGCAGTTTATAAAAAGTACAACTGAAATACTGCCGGCCACAATCTGATGAGGACTAAAATAAAGATTTTCTCCAAAAAAAAATCCACAACCCTGAGCACCTCTGTTGATTCTGAGAGCTGCTATCAAAGCTCAAGCCGCTGAGGAAGTATCCATGAGTGACTGACTATCCACGTATGAAATTCGACTCTCCGCTCCAGCCATGGACGTAAACAGGCTGCTATCTAAAGGCCATTCCTCTAAATTACCTGGATGTGGAGGAACCAGGACAACACTAAATGACACATTTTATGGCTAATGTGGTGGGCTCCGGTCTGTCGGATGACCTTTACTTGATGCCTGGAGTCTGATCGGTTTCAGCTTGCACAACGTAGAAAAATATGTTTACAAAAACAAACTTTTACTTTACGCCTACATACTTTTTTTTTTGTAATGTGGTAAAATGTTTTTTGTTGGGTCCTAAAGCTGCCCACTCCATCATACTACCACCACTGTGCCTGACTATTGCTCCCATTCACAATATGTATTAGTTTCACTCCAGAAAAAACAGGAAAGTTCCTGTTGTGTCTCATCAGAACATTATTTAGTGAATAATCCAGATGTTCCTCTGCTATATCGTTGTTTTTCTCATTGGTCTCTCCCATGGATCCACGTTTGTCCAGATGTCTCTTTCTGACTGTTGGATCAGGAATTCTGACCTGAACCGAGTCAAGTGAGGTATGCACTTCCTGTGTACCTGGATTCCATCCATCCGTCCATCTTCTGAACCCACTGAATCTGTGAGGATTGTGGACTTTGGTCTAGTTTTTGTCAGTTCTGTTATGGGTTTTAGTCATGTTCTGTTTTGAATTGTCCATCAGTTTCAGGTTTGTCATGATCCACAGCAGTCATTTCAGTAAATTACCATCAGTTTGGACTTCCGGTCGGGGTGTAGAGGCACATGGAAGCATGAAAAGGTAGCTCCCTCATACCAACTCAAAAATAAGATCAAACTCCGCTAAAAACTCGAGGAATGTGAGTGCATATGATATAGAAAGCAAGAATATGAGTGGGGGCTTTTCAAGGAAGAAAAAAAACCCAACTGCGCAGAACAGAGAGGAAAAAAACAACGAAAAGGAGGACGTGCTAACATCCGAAGCTAGCATGGCCAACTTCCAGACTAGCCTCGACGGGATTAGCAAACAAATTCAAGGTTTACATGACGAAATGAAGGCTAACTTGAAAACATTCAAAGATGACATTACGGCCGAAATGAGCGAGAAGCTAATCGAATTCAGGGAGGACATTTATCGGAAACTCTCAACGATATCAATGGAGATGGACGAGCAAAAGGAAAAGATCAACGCCGCCGCGGCGCGGACGGAGGAGATGGAAGCGTGGAGTCGTGATGCGAAGAGGGTGTTGTGTGATTTATTAAGAGAGCAGGAAAAGATGAAGGAAAAGCTGGACGACTTGGAATCGAGGTCGAGGCGGAATAACCTGCGAATTTATGGTATCGAAGAGGAGGCAGAGGCGACGGAGAACTCGATGGTTGATTTTATAGACAAATGGCTGAAAGTGGAGTTTTCACTGAACTTGGACCTTCAGATTCAGAGAGCCCACCGAGCATTGGCTCCGAAGCCAAGAGCAGGTCACCCTCCGCGGTCTATAGTAATATGCTTCCAACAGTTCACCGTAAAAGACATGATACTTAAAAAGGCATGGGACAAAAAGACTGTCATGTATGGAGAGAAAAGGGTCTTTTTCGATCATGACTACGCGGAGAGGATTCTGCAGCAACGCAAGACATACGTAAACATCAAAAAGGCGTTGAAGAAAGAAGGAATCCGCTTTCAAACCCCCTTCAATAAAATGCGCGTGCACTGGCCAGGCGGAGCGGTAACGTACACGGATGCTGAGGACGCGACCAACGACCTGAGGAAGAGAGGATACGAGGTGGAAGACCCAGTAGGTCAGACAAGGGAGTTTGCCCTGGTGGAGAAGCTGCTGTCAACGGATGCCGCGATGTGGAAACCGGCCAGGAAAGAGAGACCAGAACAAGCTGCCAGACGAGCACGCGCACAGCTCCAGGAATTCGGGTGCAAAAACACGAAGGAATGATAAGTAAAAAAAAAGGGAAAAAAAATTTTTTTTTTTAAGTGTTTCATTAAAGTAGTCATCTAAATTAGAATCAGAGATGTCAATGTCCTCTGATATGAAGGGTAACACACTCGGGAAATGTTGGGTGTGAGGGAATGAGACTTATTTGTACGACTAGGATGGGTGAAATAATCCTGTATGGGACGAATCTCATCGCTAGCAAGGGGCCCTCTCTTTTTGTGAGGTCTTCCCCCTTAAAACAGGAAGGGAGCCGACTTGATAGTGATATTAATGTTGACTCTTTTTCGTGGAAGCAACTGTTCATGTATATAGTTAAAATGTGTTCTAAACTTTTGTTTGTTATGCTGTTGGTTGGAGGAGGTCCATGTAGAAACCTGAGGATGGGATATTACTTTGTTAAAAAGATTATAACCATTTATGGATACTAAAACAAATGAATGTCATCTCCTTTCTCTTAATGTAAATTGGCTGGGAAACCCAGTCAAAAGGGCCAGAATTATGACCAAACTAAAGAAGGAAAAAAACCACATAAACTTCTTGCAAGAGACCCATTTGACAAATGCAGAACATGAAAAATTGAAAAAGTTTGGGTTTAAGAACACTTTCTACAGCTCACATTCTAATCCATGAAAACGAGGAGTAGCAATATTGATAGCCAACACAGTTAAGTTTGAATGTAAATGTGAAGTTAAAGATAAAGAAGGGAGATTCATTATAATTAAAGGAGTAATCGACCAGACAACAGTAACGTTGGTGAATGCCTCAGCGCCACCAGAGAGTACCAAAGAGTTCTTCAAACTTTTATTCGACATTATAGCAGTTGAAGTGGAAGGTATATGTATCTGTGGAGGAGATCTAAATGTAATTATGGATTACAACCTAGACACAACCAGTCAGAATAGAAACAAGAAACCAATCTCTAGATTTGTTAAAAATACATGGAAGTCAATGGGATTTACTGATGTGTGGAGAGACCTCCACCCTCTACAAAAAAACTACAGTCACTACTCAGAAACACATTCGGTATATTCCAGGATTGATTACTTCTTTGTGCAGAACGAATACATGAACATAATACAGGGATGCTACATTGGAGTAGCTGATGTATCAGATCACAATGCCATGTACTTAAAAATTGGACTTAAGGGTAGGCAAAGAAACACAGTATGGAGGCTGAATGCAGGAATTCTAAACAACAAAAAAGTGACCAAAGAAATTGAAATAGATATACAAAATTATCTTGAATTAAATGATAATGGAGAAACAAATCCAGCTATCATTTGGGATACACTAAAAGCAGTGATACGAGGGAAATTTATAGCAATTGGAAGTAAAATGAAAAAAGAGAGAATAAAAAAATATGAGACCCTCATTTCAGAACTGAGAGATATGGAACAGGCTTTTAGACACAAAGCAAATCAAACAACAAAAAACCAAATCAATGAAACAAAAAAGAAGATTAATGATCTTCTCCAATATGAGACTGAAACAAGAGCAAGATACCTACAACAAAATTTTTATGACTCGGGCCCTAAGGCCACAAGGCTGTTAGCTCGACGAATACGTGAAAGACGGGTAGAATTAACTGTTAACAACATATGGGATCCAAAAACAAACCAACTAAAACATAAACCAGAAGAAATTGAGAATATATTTAGGGAATACTATGGAGATTTATATACTGAATCAGTGACTGTAAATCAAGAGGAGATGAAAACCTTACTAGACTCCTTAGATCTGCCATCAATAGGCACGAAACAGAATGAGCGAATGACAGCAGAAATTTCCACAGAAGAAATCAAAAAAGCAATTGGTAAACTGAAATCAAACAAAGCACCCGGAAGTGATGGCTTTCCATTAGAGTGGTATAAAGAATTTGCAGAAATAATTATTCCACTGCTCCACTCCACTTTCAATTGGATTTTATCAAGTGGACAAACTCCACCCTCCTGGAAGGAAGCAGTCATTACAGTACTTCCTAAACCACAAAAGGGCAAAGAATATTGTCAAAACTATAGGCCAATCTCTATTTTAAATGTTGACTATAAAATATATACCTCCATAATTGCAGACAGACTCCAAACATTTACAGCAGATTTAATAGATGAAGACCAAACTGGGTTTGTCAAAGGCAGACAAACACATGATAACATAAGAAGAACAATCCACATAATAAATAAGATACGTAAACAAAAATTACCAGCCGCCTTAATAAGTTTGGACGCCGAAAAGGCATTTGATAGAGTTAATTGGGAATTCCTATATATGACACTGGAAAAATTTGGATTCAATGAAAAATCAATAAAATGTATCAAATCTCTCTACTACAAACCCACTGGTAGAATTAAAGTCAATGGCTCCCTCACGAATAGATTCAGTTTAGGAAGAGGAACCAGGCAAGGCTGCTGCCTCAGTCCTGTGCTCTTTACCCTATATATCGAGCCATTGGCTCAAATGGTGAGACAGGACACCAGGATAAGGGGAATAGACATCAGTGGACAGATACATACTATTGGCCTGTTCGCGGATGATGTTATGATTTATTTATCTGATCCAGTCAAATCATTTGGTAATTTGATGAAGATTTTTGATAGATTTGGTCGATGCTCCGGATATAAAATAAATATAAACAAAACTCAGACACTCATGTTTAATTGTGTTGCAAATCAAGGCTTGAAGGAATGGAAAATAAAATGGGAAGCTAAATCACTAATATATTTGTGGGTGAATATACCTAAAGACCCTGCGAAACTGTACAGAAATAATTATGAGAGCACAAATGTTAATATCAGGAAGGACATTGAAAGATGGTCCACCTACACGCTAGGATTAAGTGAAAGAATAAATGTTATAAAAATGAATGTATTACCACGTCTCCTATACTTGTTTTTAGCTCTGCCAGTGGACATCCCACAATCCCAGTTCCAAACATGGGATAAACTTATATCTAGATTTCTATGGGAAGGAAAACAACCAAGAATTCGCTATCATACTCTACAGCTACCTAATACAAAAGGGGGAAGAGCCTTACCCAACTTAAAAGAATACTTTAATGCTGCCCAAATACATCGTCTAATATACTGGTGTAACACCGAGTATGTTGCCCGGTGGAAAGATATAGAAGTCGCTGCACTTAAATTCCCAGTTCAAACATGTATGGGTGAAAGTGAGAGTCCAGCCATTGTTAAAGAAAATTTAGATCTAGATCCAATAACACTATATATCCTCGAGAAATGGACTTCTGTAGCAAAACAACTAAAATTGGGTAAAGAACTAGGATTGCTGAAATGGATAGCATATGACAACAAATTTAGACCTGCACAACACGATTATAGGTTCAAACAATGGATTGATAAGGGTATAACGGACATGTGTAAAATGATAAAGAAAGGTACAATGAAAGAATTTCAGGAACTGAAAGACACATATGATCTAACAAACCAAGACCTATTCAGATATATGCAAATACGAGACTATTATGAAAAGCGGATTATGACTGAGGAAGACAAAATACACCCAATACGTAAAACATTAATACGGGCTTACAGTGAAAATATTCCCAAGGTTGTATCAGTTTTCTATAAGTTCCTTATGGATTCAAAAGGGGATTCAACTTTGTATGTCAAGGCAAAGTGGGAAAGAGAGCTGGGAGAAGAAATCCTAGAGGAGAAGTGGGATGATATGTGGAAGGTTCATCAAACTACTACACAGTCTCTGAAATGGCGAGAATTTGCATGGAAAAACCAAATTAGATATTTCATAACACCTCAAATTAAGGGTAAACTAATCAAAACTCAACAATCATGCTGGAGAACCTGTACAGACAAAGATTCAAACCAAACACACATTTTTTGGAAGTGTGAGAAATTACAACTTTTCTGGGACAACATCCACTCATCTGTGTGTGACGTTCTTATGTACCCCGAACATGTCTTGTGATGTATATGGGCTACCTAAAAGGAACTGTGAATAGAATGGACCAAAATCTATTGAAAGCTCTTCTTGTGGCAGCAAAGAAAGCCATAACTAAGAACTAACTGAAGGCTGAAGCACCAACTCATAATCAATGGATGTGTATTGTGGAAGAAATCCAAATAATGCATTATTCTCTCCATGGAGAGACTGACCTACAAACTAAAAATGAAAGAAGAAGAATTTTTGAAGGACTGGGAAAAATGGTTTATATATATATAAAAAGAAATGGATATGACAAGTAGTTAACTTTATGTTTACTTTCCCTGAGGGAGAATGTTCACAACCCAACGGACTCTATGTACCTCCTTGTTCTGACCTTTTCTTATTTCTACTTTTCTATTTGTACCACTTCATTTTTGTTCATATCTTCAAAACAAAATAAAAACATATTTGCAAAAAAAAAAAAAATTACCATCAGTTTATTTTAATGTCTGGTTTTCACGTCTTCTTGTCAGATCATCTGTTCTGTTTGGGAACCAGTTTTGTTTCTCCATTGGTTTTTGTCATGTTTTGGTTAATTTATTAAATGTTTTTAGTTCCTGTCACCGAGCCTGGTCTCCTGTGTGTGGGTCCTCCACCCCCACTTCCTGATAGAATCCCCTTTGAGGTGATGGGGTTGCTGGAGCCTATCCTAGCTACAGTTGGGTGAAGGCCTAAACGAGTCACATACCTTTATTGTCGGTGTAAAGTTTTTAACATTGGGAACTGAAGGGAAATTGTCTTCCTCTGCTAACAGCCTCTAGAGGACTTTGGTGGCACACCCTGGTACTTACAGCCAAAGCCTTAACATACCGAAGTCAGTGTCAGGTTCAAAATATAGGGACCTGGGGAAAAAAATGATGTCATGGCTTTAAACCCACTAAACAATGTAAACGTTGAGGCCAAACCCTTAAAAACAAGCACTAAGATGCAGATTCACTTTTCAGTTTTCATGAATCCTATTTTTGTGATAAGTTAACCTATTTTAATAAATAAAACCATCATATGTGGAATTATTGAGGAATATTTAAGTAATGAAAATGTAATGGACTGCTTCATTGGGAGAGGAAACATTTTTATGAATTAGATTTATTACATGTTTGTGATTTATCTTGTGAAAAACTTATTTGGCACCAAAACCCAGAAGTTGACGCTTTCCTTTTCAGGTTTCCTCACTTTCTAAAGTGTTCATCCAACACAAACGTCTGCATGACATGATCATCACACAAAATTATACATTTTTGAAATTGTTGGGTGAGCTTTGTTTATTTCGAGCTGCTCCTTCGACCAACTTCCCGTTGTCCGCCTTCATGGAATGTCCCAGGATCCTCTGCAAACCTCCGAGGACTCTCAGCAAGGCTGTTCAAAGGGCTCAGAGACTCCAGAAGATTTATGGATTCATGTTAGGCGAACCGCACGTCCAACCGAACATCCTGCTCCCTGCCATTGCTGACCTTTTATGTTGAGCTAAGTAGCAAATCAAATATTAGTATTTTCCTTGAGAAAACTGTTTTATTTAAAGCTCCTTTTTTAGTTTGGATGACTTTTTACAAAAAACACTTCACACATTTTCTGGTTGGAGTCTCTTTTATAAGGTGGTAATGGCAGAAGGTGGCGCCGTACTGTTCTCGTACACGGTATCAGGCAGTAACAGTGAGGGGCTGGGTGTTTCTGCCCCACAGTGTCTGTGCTGAGTCTGAACCGGCGGCAGCGGCTGGCTCCTCTCCATCGGCACCGCCGCCGGCGCCCACCATCCCGCGATGCAGGAAAACATGGATGCCAGCTGCAGCCGCACCTCCCTTTGCCAGAAGGCGTAGACCAGCGGGTTGATGAGCGAGTTGGAGAGCCCGAGCAGCCACAGGTAGTTCTCCAGCACGTGTTTGAGTCGGCAGCTTTCACACAGAATGTGCACGATGCACACCACGAAGAAGGGGCACCACAGCATCATGAAGCAGCCCACTAGCAAAGCCACCGTCCTGAGAGCCTTCACGTGGCTCCAGTCGCTGCTCCTCAGGTGGTGGTGGTGGTGCAGGTAGTGGGGGTGTCCCTGGTCACTGGTGGTGCTCCTGGAGCTGGCCTGCCGGACTCTGGAGATCTGCCTCTGGTGGGTGTAGGCGATCTTCAGGATGTCCAGGTACATGTAGATGAACAAAGAGAGCACCGGGAAGAAGAGCGTGCTGAACAACACGATCATGCCGATGTCGTTGATGACGGAGAAGAAGGCACAGAAGCCGTTGTAGGTTGTCCTGGCCTGCAGCTGCTGCACCATCACTGAGGAGAGAAAATGCTGCAATCACTTCCTGTGTGAACCCAACACTTCACACATGTTCATAGTATTCATTACATGCATGATGGAACCAAGCCACATGTCAAAGTCAAGGCCCGGGTTCCGTACCGGCCCTCCGGGTAATTCTATCCGGGCCTCCAGATCATTTTATTTTATTGTTCCTAATGACCCGATGTTATCTTGTGCTCATTTCTACCTAGTATAGTTTTTACAAAATACATTTTTATGGAAAATAAAATTTTGAAACTTATTTAATATTTAAGTTGATTTATTCTGGAATAATATTCCTGCCTTTTTATAATTCATAATTATGTAAAAAGTTGCAGTTTTTAAGTTTTAAAAATTGGCATTCTGCTAGCATTTTGGACTATTTTGACATTTACTAAAAAAATGTTAAGGCTACTTTGGAGTTAAGCTGATATTTACATGCTAGCTGTTTTGGCTAATTTAACTTTTTTTTAGTTTTTTAGGATATCTTTTAGGTTTACCTATTTCTTTTAGCTACATGGTAGCTGTTTTTTGCTAACCAAAGTTTTTTTTCACCTCGGATCAAGTGAAGGTGGCGTTCATCATCTCCCGCCTATTGGGGCGGGCCGAAACGTGGGCTACGACCGAATGGGCACGTCGTTTCCCCATCTATGCATCGCTTCCAGCTTCACCAACGCCCTGGTCTGGGTCTTTCACTGGATAAGACAAGCAAGAGACGCTGCCAGGGCTCTATTTAACCTCCACCAGGGGGCGCGTCGAGCCGCAGACTACGCCAGAGAATTGAAGTCCCTGGCCGCCCACAGTGAGTGGGACTCCGCTGCACTTTTCGAAGCCTTCCTCAACGGATTGTCAGAACAGTTAAAGGACCTGTTGGTGCCCTTGGACCTGCCTCCCACCTTGGACGAGCTTATTGCTCTAGCAATCAGGGTGAACAATAGTCGGACAAGTCGGCCGCTTTTTGGTTGATCACTCAATTCCTCAGCTAGGCCATAGGCTGCAGGACCCAGTTCGGCCTGTTTTGAGCCGCTTTGTTTCTGTTCCCTTAAGTGCACCGACCACTTCCCCCGGGATGGAGGAACCTATGCAGTTAGGACGAAGTTGACTTACGTCTCCCGAGAGGGAACGACGAAGGCGGGCAGGTGAGTGCAACCCACCCGCTTGTCCCTGAAAGTGGGCACAGTGGCGAACGGAGAGCAATTGTCCACTGAACCTGGTTCCAGTATTTGTTTAGAGTCCACCATTTATGTTGAGGGGGAAGTATTCCGGTCAAGGCCTTCGTAGACCCAGGTTCTGAGCAGAACCTCCTTGATTTGGGGCTAGCCAGACAGGCTGGCCTTTCTTTTTAATCTCTGAGTCAACCTATCAATATTTGGTAATGCCCCTTTGGTCTAACAAAGGCTCCTGCAGTGTTCCAGAACCTCATAAATGATGTTTTGAGGGATTTTCTGCACCGTTTTGTTTTTGTGTACCTAGATGACATCTTGGTATTATCTAGGAGCATCACTGAACATCGGCGGCATGTTCGGCTGGTGCTCCAATGCCTGCTGGAGAACCGGTTATTTGTGAAAACTGGGAAACGTGACTTCCATGCCTCTTCTGTGTCTTTTTGGGGTTTTGTTGTGGCACAGGGGAAGGTGAGGCCCGATCCAAGGAGATTAAAGCTGTGCTGGAGTGGCCAACCCTAACTAACCGCAAACAATTCCAGCAGTTCCTGGGGTTTGCTAACTTCTTACGTTGGTTTATTAGAGACTACAGCTCAGTGGCAGCTCCCCTCACAGGCCTCAAATCCCCTTCAGCCCCTTTTGTTTGGTCAGCCAAGGCTGAAGCTGCTTTTTGTGAGCTTAAGTCTAGGTTTGTTTCCGCCCCCGTGTTATGCCAGCTTGACCCTCCAACCAGTTTATTGTTGAAGTAGACGCCTCTTATTTTGGTGTGGGGGCCGTTCTCTCACAAAGGTCAAGTAAGGACAAAAAGGTTCACCCTTGTGCATTTTTTTCTCGCCGGCTTCACTCGGTAGAATGGAACTGTGACGTAGGGAATAAGGAGCTCTTGGCCATCAAGCTTTCCCTGGAGGAGTGGTGTCACTGGTTGGAGGGGCTGAGCAGCCGTTTGTGGTCTGGACGGACCATAAGAACTTGGCCTACATCCAGACTGCTAAGCGGCTGAATGCTAGACAGGCACACTGGGCCCTGTTTTTTGACCGCTTTAATTTTGTTATTTCATTTCGCCCAGGCTCGAGGAATGTTAAACCTGAGGCTCTGTCTAGACAGTCTGAACCTGTTGTTACCCCAAGAGAATGAGGGACCATTGTGCCTTCCTCCTGCATTCTTTGAGTGCTCTCTTGGCAGTTGACAGAGGAGATCCGGGTGGCACAAAGACAGGAACCCGATCCATGTGGGGGACCCCTAACAGTCTCTGTTTCCAGAGCTGCACGAACCAAGGCCCTCCCGTGGGCACACGCTTCCAGTCTAACCTGCCATCCTGGGACCCGAAGGACAGAATCCTTTCTCCGTCCTCGTTTTTGGTGGCCAGGCTTGGCAAGGGACACCAGAGAATATATGTCGGCCTGCACTGTCAGTGCTAGGGGACTGCCAACAAACCACCAGCCGGAGAACTGCGGCCCCTTCCAGTGGTTGGCCTGGGTCCCACATCGCCCTGGACTTTGTTACAGGTCTGCCTTTGTCTAAAGGAAAACACACAATCTTGTTTATTGCAGATCGGTTTTCCAGGCAGCTCATTTCATTGCACTAACCAAACTGCCCTCTGCGTCTGGGACTGCCCAGCTCGTGGTCAGGCACATCTTCCGCCTTCATGGACTCCCCTATGGCATTGTCTCGGATCGCAGTTCCCCAGTGCATCTCACAGGTCTGGCGGGAGTTCTACAAGGCATTTGGGGACACTCCCAGTCTCTTGTCTGGTTTCAACCCACAGATCAACGGCCAGACCGAGAGGACCAACCAGGACCTGGAAGCAGGCCTCCGCTCCATTTGTTCCTGTTGACAAACCACCTGGAGCACGGACCTCCCGTGGGTTGAGTACGCACACAATTCCCTCATGTCCTCTGCATCTGGTTTTTCACAGTTTGAGTGCTCCTTTGGCTACCAGCCCCTGCTGTTTCATGAGGAGGAGGTTAAGGTAGCCATGCCCTCAGTCCAACATCAGGTACAGCGGTGCAGACGAGTGTGGAGAGAGGCCCGTACTGCCCTGCTCTGTTCCTCGGCAGTCAACAAGAGGATGGCTGACCGACATCACTTCGCAGCTCCGGCATACAAGGTGGTTGGTGTTTCTCTCCACGGCAAACATCAACCTCCGCACCGAATCCAGAAAGCTGTCCCCCAAGTACATCGCCTCCTTTCCCATAGTAAAGGTCATATACCCAGTGACTGTCAAGATTCAGCTTCTCCGGTCCCTACGTATCCACCCTGTCTTTCATGTTTCCCAGCTAAAGCCAAAAGTCTCCAGTTCGCTGCAACCTGCTGCTCCTCCGCCTCCTCCACCTTTGACTCATTGACAGTCAGCCGGCTTACACTGTCTGCCGGCTTTTGGATGTCCGACGGCGTGGCCGGGGATTGCAATACCTGGTTCACTGGGTTACTTACGGCCCGGAGGAGCGGTCGTAGGAGCCCTCCTCACGCATCCTGGACAAGGCCCTCATCCGGGACTCTCATCGCCGCCACCCGGACAAACCTGGCCGTGCCAGTGGGTACTGTCATGTGTTTCCCCTGGGCTGATTGCCACTCCTCCCTGATGGGCTTCACCTGTGTGTCCTGCTGTTTTTCCCTCCCCTTCCTGTATATAATGGGTTCTAAATCTTGTCTCCCTTACCAGGTTTTTGGGGTCTTGTGTGTTTTTTGGTTTTTGGAGTTTGGCCTTGGTTTGTTTATGGACTTTGACTTGAGTGACTCTAATCCCGTTTTTTCAGCTTTGTTATTAAAGACACTTTTTTGGAGCTGACAGCTATCCTGCAATTGTGTCCGCACACCAAAGCCTGTCACTATCAGCACTAGCATCTTCATTGGCCAAATTCAGCTTACAGCATTCAAACTAGCATTATCGTAAGTAATGCTATATATCTAGTTAATAATTATGTTAAAAAGTTGCAGTTTTAAAGTTTTAAAAACATAGTTTTAGAGGGTTCAATATATGTTTATCCTGTTTGGCCCGCGACCTCAGGTGTGTTCTGGATTTTGGCCCCTTGTGCGATTGAGTTTGACACCCCTGAACTAAGCAGAGGGAGACTGGAAGCTGGTGAAAACATGGAGTTCTGTTCTCTATTTCTTTCTACTCCACTATTCCTCATCATTTATTTTTCAGTTAGTTCTCCATGCTTCTGTTTGGTGCAGTGTGATTGATGTGTTGTTCCTCTTTTCCACTCCCCTCTGGGGGAGCGGGAGGGATTCCAGTTTCCAGGTGGATCGTCTGTGGTCCTGTTCTTGATTGTGGACCTCGCCTCTGGCTTGTTTAGTCCATCTACTGCACTATTCAAACATGTAGTTGTAGAGTTTAACAGTCCTAAGAAATCGCCTGTCCGATCTGGGAGAGGCTGCCTCCGTCATGTGGACATCCCTGAGGTTTCT
>NC_050525.1:28846077-28856465 GCF_002922805.2 Oryzias melastigma
AGGAGGGGCTAAGGGTGGGGATACCCAGTTTATCTTGGTCTTTTAAGTTTAGTTTAGCAACCAGCTATTGTTTATATATTTTTTAAATACTTTATTTTTTTTGTACAATTAGCGGTATGAAGCTCATTCAGAAAATCGTTTTGTGATATCAGGCTATAGAAATAAAACTGAATTGAATTGAAACAAAAGTCAACCCGAGGCAGAAAAACATTGATTACAAATTAATAAATGATCCAGACAACAAAGCTCAGTGAATCTGGCTTTTTGTACAACATCCTGGTTGATAAAAGAGTCTGACTTTCTGAGCACTTAATTTGTGTCAGTAAGTGTCCAAATAACTTTTCTAATTTTTTTTTAAATCCATCTTCAAAGTCTGGGTTACGTCCCTGCTGGTTAAACTAAAACCGCAGGACACTGACTCTGACTGAGTGGGACCGGACACCCGTGCATCAAAGCTGTTGCTATTTTTGAGTTTTCAGTTACAAACTGGGGCGGTCCCCTGAGACATGACTGCATGGATAGAATGTGCACATTTGAAGTTTATCTGAAAATGAAACTAAATTAAGTTTTTCCTAGAAACTCTCAGGACTGTTTGTCTTACTTTCAGAGGATTTGATTAAGCTACATTACATTTGGCGGCTGGCCAAGAGTACAACAACCCTGCTGCTGAAAGCAATGTTCTTAAATGCCTTAACCTATAAGGCTCTGAATGGTGTGGCCCCATCCTATATTAGAGATCTCATAGTTCCTTACCAACCAGTCAGAACACTTCGTTCACAAAATGCTGGACTGCTTGTAGTTCCTAGAATTTCTAAAAGTACAGTTGGAGGTAGAACCTTCAGCCATCAAGCCCCTGTTCTATGGAATAAGCTCCCAGCTCATGTCAGAGAGGCCAGCACAGTTTCTACCTTCAAAACTAGCCTTAAAACATTCCTCTTTGGACAGGCGTTCTGCCAGGCTAGCTAGTAATCAGAGAATATTCCCTCTCCTGTGGTCCTTGTGAGGCTAGATTAATAAACTAATATTGATGCATTGAAATATAAATTTAGATTTTCTATCAGTGTTATTTTTCAGATCAGCTCTGGGGTTCTGTTCTCTATTCTCATCTACTTCTCCTCTCTTCTATTCTTTATTATTTATTGTATTTAGTTCTCCATGCTTTTGTTGGTGCAGTTCCATTCACATGTTGTTCTTCTTTCCCACTCTCCTCTGGGGAGCGGGAGAGATTTCAGATCCCCGGTGGATCGCCCACGCTCCCACTCTTGGCCGTGGACCACGCCCCCGACACCATCCTGCATCTCTGAGTGAGAGTGATTCCTGCTGGGTCGCCTGTCCTCCTGGTCGTGGTCGTGGACTGCACTTCTGCTTCATCTTGACTATGGACTTCATCATCACTTGTCCCTCAGCTTTTTCTGAATGAACTCTTTTAGATACGTAGTTGTAGAAGCTAATCTTTCTTTAACTGTTCTGGTATCGCCTGTCCGTCCTGGGATAGGATCTCTCCTTCATGTGGGAATCCCTAAGGTTTCTTCTTTTTTCCTGACTCAGGTTTTTTAGGAGTTTTTCCTTACCGGGAGGGAGGGTCTAAGGGCAGGGATAACCAGTTTATTTAGTCTGTTTAGTTTTTAACTATTGTTCATATTTTGAAGCCCAATGAGGCAAATTCCTCTGTGATTTTGGGCTATATAAATAAATTTGAATTGAATTGAATTGTAAAAGTATGAAAAGCCTTGAATTTATGATTGTGGAAATAATACTTTTTACAAATGTAGAATTTTGATATCTGGGGCTTAAATATTGTGCTGTTTAAAACTTATCCATTTCACATATTTTTAGAAAATGTAATTTTTTATCCATAATTATTTTGATAAAATAATGGAACCAATTAGTATGCGCTGACATGGTGAATGCCGACCACCAGTTTTAAAGTTTAAAAAAGAAGAGACTTAAAAATTCACCAGAATGTTCAGACACCAGGACCCAGAAAAATTGAATTTTGGAACAACCTCACCACCATCGATGACATCATAATGAGAGAATGAAATCATCAAAAATGAATGGGGCAAAAATTTTTTAAGAGCCTCAAATTTTTACTTAAATCCAATAACAAAAACAAAATGGAATATCCAAAGAAAGTTTGGAAATTATTAAGGGATTGCTGCGGCTTCATTGACCTTTGACCTTGAGAAGAAGTCGCCATCTTGAATTAAAAAAAAAAAATCTCCTTAAGTAGCTTTTACAACTTTAATTTGCTTTTAGCAATTTTAATCTATTGCCTCCCAACTCCGTGATCATCATCGGGAAGATATTTGGGACAAAATGTTGGAATTAGAAATTGATAATATTGGTCGGCGTTAGCATGGCGAGCCGAAGTGGCGTTCCCCTGTCACTCACGCATTTTTAACCAGAATATTGTGAAAATTCAACTTATAAGGCGTTGGCTCAAGCTGAACAAAACAATATGGCATACAACATGAACACTTTAAAATTGTTGGTGTGGTCAACAATAAAAAAAAACATCTGTTGCTAAGGAAATAAAAAAAAATTACTTTTGCCAATTCGTATAAAAGTTACAAAGACCAGTTCTTCACTACCAGGAGTCTAAACTCCGAAATAGTTGCTGTGGTGATAAAAGAACAGAAAAGCAACCATTTTGATTTTTTTTTCATGGCACATGTGGCTCTGAAAAGAGCAAAAAGCGGGCAGCTGCTCAGCCAGTGGGGGCAGGTCAACAGGGAGTTTAAAACAGAATACCAGAAGATTATACATTAAAAAATAATTGGGTTGACAATTTTTTATATATGAAAAATAAAGGATAAAAACAAATATTTAAGATGTTTTGAAACTGAATGACTTTTTTTCTGATAAAATATGAATTTTTTTAAACAACAATTTGGTATAGATCTTTTATCTGACACTAAATAAACTAAAATAAATACAAACATTTTTTTTCTTCCAAATTTTGAATAAATTAAGCATCACCTGGTAAAAATCCTGTAACGAAGGAGCAGATCCAAACAGCCAGCAGGGATCCGGCTGCCGTCCACTTCCCAGACAGCAGCGAATAATGCAGCGGCATCTTGATGGCTGCGTAGCGGTCCAGCGAGATCAGAAACATGGACATGATGGAGGCCGTGCACGGCGACGTCACAAAGGCCATACGCAACAAACAGCGTGTCCTTCCTGAAGCAGGAGGCGTCGAGTTTGTGAGAGGACCTTCCTCACTGGGGTCCAGAGCCACCTTGCCAAAGTCCTCTGTGGCCAAACCAGTGATGGCCACGCCCACAAAGATGTCAGCCAGAGCCAAGTTGAGCACAAAGCACCAGCTCTGACTGCTCTTCTTGATGAGCAGCTTCAGCAAAGCTGCAGCCACCACCAAGTTGGTGGAGATGATGAGGCAGGACGCGGTGCTGAGGACGATTCCCATCACCTGGGGGTTGGGACTCCCTCTGGGCTCATGGAATTTGGAGTCCATTCTGTCTGGAGTCACACAGGTGTAGATCTGGGAAGGTTAGGTGAAGCCGTATCATCGTGAGCCGGTCTCTTCTCGTACAGAGAGCCTTCAAGCACTCATCCAGCAGCAGAAGACACGCCCCCTCACTGCTCATCCGTCACTGATGCTCTCTCAGGCTGACCCTTGTCCCGGTCGCCCGCCTGCTGGCTGCCTGACTCATGAAAACAGCTGCTTTCACTTGCACCACTCAAATATAAACTCATTACAGTTAAGGAAGCCTCGAAATAAATGTTAAATGCACAATCTGAGTTAACATATTTATAGAAAAAATGCTTGTTTTTAGAATAAAAACTATGATAAAAATGTGGCTGAACTGAATGTTTTAAAGGCCCTATCCTGTGCAAAATCCCCCTTTTTTTTAGCTGTGAATAATTCCTCACTATAAAAACGTCTAGGAAGTGTTTTTTTAATCTGTTCTCACATCTTTAAGCAATCCTCTAAAACGCTGCTCTCAGAGCACCAGCCCCTTCAACCCACGAAAACAAGCGGGTCCTCACATAGTGATGTCACAAAGTCAGAACCGCCCCTTCCAGGGAGAGTCTGTGCTGCCAGCTCCGCCCCCAGGCTGACACAAACACATTCACTTTCCCCTTCCTCTTAGCTAGCGGTGGTCAGGAAAACACTTTTATTCTCTATGCACAATATGCACATGCATCTTTGTAAAAGTTCGGATGTTTGTTTTCGTGGCCGGCTCTATGATGACGACATGAAATGGGAGGCACCCATAATGTGCAAAAGGTGGTGCCTCAAGGGTCAAAGCGCCTTACTTCCGGGTAGGAATCAAGTTTGGTAAATAACTCACATTTCACAAATAAATTGTTCTTTAGCGTGCCAAAGGTCAAATATGATCATATTTATGGATATAGTTTACTTAGAAAGACTTAGGAAAACCATGATGCTGTTAAATAACTCCAGTTCGTTAGAAAAAGCTCATTTGAAGTGAAAAATGCATTAGTTTAAACAAGGTCAATGTTTGTCAGATCTTTTGATGAATTTTGGGACCGTTTTTTTGTGTCAGAACAATAAATGTTGCACAATCACAGTGGCAGCACGTTATTGTTGACATTTGTGGAATATTTTAGGTGAGAGGAAATGAATATATGGATAAACAGATGGGCGGTCGGAAGTGGGGGCGGGGTTACTCCACACAGTCCCACCCACAACTCAGAGACGAATTTATAATTAATTCCTGCTGTTCTGCAGAAATTATGTCCCTGAAAACGACTCAGGATGTTTGATTTTGGCTAAAAACAGCAGAATTATATTTAAATGTCCACTGGGAACGCTTTGAAAACAGATCAGAAGATGATCGGAGTGGGACTTTAAAAGCTTTCAAAGACTCGTTAACACACAGAAGCTCATTTATGTTTCACAAAAATTATCACACAAAGTTTTTAGAATTCAAACCCAAAAACTGCTTTCCTAACGACTCTTTGTTGAATCTTCACTGAGTAGAAATCTCAATGTCACACAGCTGAATTAGGTTCAGTCTTTACCATTTTTCAACAAAAGAATCTTGTTTTTGGGCTCCACATTTCTGTTTTTTTTTCTATTCTGCTTTCTTTTTCTTTCATAAAAATAAAACTAGAGTTAAGGATTTTGATTTTTACTGAGTCACAAACTCACACTTTAGTTAGGGTGAAACTTGTATCAACCAAAATCACAAAACAATCATCTTCATTCACTTTTTATCCAAGAATTATGGAAAAAAAAATTATGGAAAAAAATTATGGAAAAAAAAATTAAATTAGAATTGAGTGCATACAATTTATCTTATTGTGGCCACAAATTAATATTGTATTTGCTTTTTATGCGAACGAAATAGGAATTTGAAAGAACAATGCATTTATTTCATAAGCTTTTTTAATGTCATCTCCAGGCCTCCATACATGAAACTGTCATGTCTGCATTAAATAAAACAAAGGAAAATGTTTATAGGCAAACATAAATGCATCACATCCTGTGTAAACATGTGTGCTTTGCTGGTATGATTCTGCACATGTGAACTAAGAGATTTTCAGCATGTTTATAAAGTTTGATTTAAAGCTGTAACCAAACGTTGAGCCTGATATGCTAGAAAATCCTGCTTCCTTCAGTTAAAGTCTAACCTGCCGGCTGCTGTTTTGATCCAAGTGTCTCCGGGAGGAACATGTGGCTTAATGGGACTATTTTCCACCAGAGTTCACACACAAATAGATCCAAACTAATGATGCCTTCCCTCTCTGCACACATTCATCACATTATCTAACATCAATCAGGTGGTGGAGCCACAGCAGAGCATCAGCCAGGTTCAGATGGGAAGGAAATCTTCTGGAGATGTTCCAAACAGACAGATTCTTTGGTTTTTGTTTATGTTCATGTTTGGACTTAATGAGACGGAAATACACGTGGGAATCAACCACTCATCAGGAAATGTATATAAACTGATCCAGCTTAAATAAATAAAAAAAATGTTTAGAGGAAAAAAAGACTTCCAAGTAAACTTCACAAAAACAAGTTTGTTCCAGTTTTTTATTTTTTATTTTTTTAAGGAGGCAAATTCAAAAAACAAAAAATAGGTTTAGCTAGTAAAAACAAAGCGCAATATAACACAAAATACACATAGAAACCTTTACTATACATTTAATGTCAATATCAAAACAGGCTTTTCCTTTAGTGTTTGCAGCTGTCATGAAGCAGTAAAAAAAATAAAAACAGTTCTACAATATAGGGCACAAAGGGGAACATTTATGACATTTGTTTATGTAAGCAAAAATTATTTTCTCATTTTGATTATATGCATCCATCTTTGAAGAAGTTTGGATCATTTTTGTAGGATAAATACACATGGCTTTCTCTAGGATGATATTTTAATATTAAAAATAACGAATGTTTCATAAATCAATTGATCTTTAGTATTCCAGAGGTAATATATGATCATATATAAATATAGTTTACTTTGAAAGGCTTAAGAAAACCATGATATGCCCCCTTTAAGAATAATCCTCTAAAAACCTGCACTGTCTGCAGCAGCCCCTCCCATACCCACGAAAACAAGCGGGTGGAAACGTGCTGATCAATGCCAACAGCTCCCTCCAGGAAGAGTCTGTGCTACAAGCCCCGCCCCCAGACTAACACAACACTCAATTTTTCCAGTGAGCTAGTAGTGATCCGCAAAAAACTTTCATTTTAGATGCAGAATACTGTAAATGTTCCAGTTGTGTCCTGTCTTCAATACATTTCTGCTCAAAAAGGTGTTTATTACTTTGGACGCGAGGCTCCTCTAAGACACCCCAAGCCCCGATCGGCACAGCCGTGCAGAAGCCGCGTGTGTTTGGTTTGTGAACTGAAGCAATGTAGCGATGGCCAGGCCTAATACAAGCAGATATATCATATGTGCAATGCCGAAAGTTGTTAGCTTGATGCTAACGTACAATGGGATTTCCCACAGGACGGCTAATGCTAACACTAAATTAAGCATAAATTGCTGACTAATTTAAGATCTGTATGTACTCACCGAAAGGGGTTTTCCAAACTTTTTTTAAGAAATGTTTTTTTAAAAGTAACTATTTGTGGTCTAAAGCATCATTTTTTGCTAAAATGTAATGATACAGCGAGCTCTACCTAGAATCAAACTGATTCTGGAAATAATAATAATAATAATTATTATTATTATTAATAAAAAAATTCCAGCCATAATTATTACAGATTTAAACCGGTCTAACCAATGGGAGCTTTACTGTAGTTAAATCAAGAAATGTCAGGGTTGAAGGACATTTAAAAACTAAAGTAACTTGAGCCAATCAAGTTTATTATGTTTTTACAGTAAATGTAAAATGGCTGAACATTGCTTCAGAATAAAAACAAACTTTAGGTCTCATCCTGAGTTTTCATAAAACCTCATGATTGGATTTTATTCTTTTTATGTTAAACTTCATTTTATTGTATTTATGGTCCACTTGATCAACATATTTTAATTTTTTAAGCAAACCAGGTTCCAGCTGCATAATATATGGACAAAAAACTGCTGCAAATATCCTACTATTGAAGTAATTGGTATTTAAATCTGATAATTTAACTGAAAACTTCTCATGAGGATTGATCATATAATGAAAAAAATGTAGAATTATGATGTGTCTTAGAGAAAAGGAACATCTAAAAATCTCTCAGTCATGTAGGAACCTCAAAAATGATCCCTTAAAAATACCCCGACGCTCTAAAATAGCCCCAACAAACACAATGATTGACTGTCATTCACTCCTGCTAGACTTTTCAGGACCTTTCAAAACAAAAGCATGAGTCAGCAGTAATTGTGCCCGGTGTCCAGCAGCCCCTGTGGATCCCGGTCACTGTTTAGTCCTCGGCCATTCTGCGCTGCTGTTGGTGATTAACTGGACCTGAGATCTGACTGGAAAAAGATTCTGGAGTCTTTCTGATCCCAACCTGGGAATCTACCGGCACAGAACGCTTTTGGGAACGTTTTTCTGCTGAAGGATTTCTCAGGTGATGATGATGATGATTTTCATTTGTGTTTTTGTTAATTTGAAGGGAAAATGGGGTTGATGTCCGGGAGAGGCTTTAACAGCAAACATTGTGCTTCTGTCAGAGTGAAGATGTCGTTGAAGCGGCGCCTGATGTCCATGTTGTTGTGCTGTGTGTACTGCGTGGCCTCGCTCTTCTGTCTCCATCCAAATCGGAACAACTGCTTTGCAGTGGGAGCTCGGTGAGTCCAGCAGCGGTCACATGTCTGAACCCCAAACAAGCCCGGCTCTCCAGGAACCCCCAATCTAAGCCATGACCAGAATGTTGACCAGAAGGGCAGCAGGTGTTCGTTTTAGAGTCTTAAGTTTGATCACAACCTAACAGTTTTGAAGTAGGCACAATAAAAAAGTCACATTTTTTAAAAGTCAAAAATGTTTTTAAAATCTTACAACTACAAACAAAAATCATTATTGGTATTTTTTTTTTATATAATTTGAGGTATTTTTACCTGCGTTTATTTCTAAACTGGATTTCTGAGTCAACTATTAACATAAGACTGGAGAGTGGATGAGAAGAGAAAAAAATAACATTTGAACTCCCTGACAGCTACATTTATTTACAGCTATGAATACAAACTCTTTGCTTTCCAGTTCATAAAAAAATTCAATTCACTCAAAATATAAACAATGGCTGATTGATAAACTAAACTAAACTGGTGATATCTGCCCTTAGACTCTCCTTTTTAGTAAAGGAAAACACCTGAAAAAAAAAAAAAAATGATTCCAGGACAAAAAGTTAAAAACCTAAGGGATGTCCACATGAAGTATGGATCTCCTGTCAGGACGGACAGGTGATGTATCAGGACTGTTAAAGAGGAATTAGCTGGTGGTCGTGTCTCCTGGGCCCGGTGGTCTCCTCCCTACGCCGGGAGTGGGATCCCCGAGATTTAAGATCTAGCAGGGGATCAATCTACATCGGATCCTGGGGGTGTCCAGATCTTGATGGTGCGGAATCCGGTCCTTGCTCTCGAGAACTAGTCCTCTCCTTAACTCCATCAGTGGGTGTGCCTGGTCGGGCCTTGTTTACATCACTCCTTGGGGCCTCTGTTTCTCTTGGGTGCCCCTGTCCTTGGCGGGGGTGGGCGGCCCCTTCCTTGCTCCCCCCTGGACCTCCCGCGGGGGGGCGGGCGGTTGTCTGGAGCATATGGGTGGGTCGCCATTGGGGGGCCCTGACCCGTACCTGGGGTGGGGCGGGGGGGTGCTCTGCGCTGCTGGGTGGTGGTGGGATGCTCTTCTGGGGTTGGGGGGCTCTTCTGGGGTTGGGGGGTTTTCCGGGGGCGGGGCCTTGCGTTGGCCCTCCTAGCTGGGTGGGGGGGCTGCTCCTCTGGCTGGGCTGCGGCCTGCACTCTCCGTGTTCCTGTGCCTTCCTGCTCTTGGGTGTGGGGGGCCTCTGCGGCGGCCCCGAGTGCGCTGGTCTGGGTGCTTGGCGGGATTGCCCGGCGGGTGGTTTCTCTGCGGCCCCAGGGTGGGTGTTGGGGGGTCCTGGCTGCTGCTGCTGCTGCCCCGGCGGGAGGCCTTGGTGTGAGGATTGCCGGGTGCCCTCCCCCTTTGTACATTCCATCTTTATCCACATAGGAAACCATAAGCACTCACCTGAGCACAGGTGTCATCTCACCTTTGCACCAACATTATGTGTGACAGAATGAAAGTCTTTATTTGTGTCGGTTTGTATGATTAAGTGTGTGAGCTGCTGTTAGTTGTATTGTGTACATTCTGACTAGTTTAGATGTGGAGACTATCTCAACCAACAGATGTGTTTGTAACTACAGAGTGTGTGTGTAGTCAGGCCACGCCCATTCTAGTTTACTATTTAGACCTGGATGTTTTATGATGTTGTTTCCCTCTGTTGCCATCTTCTTTTTTCTCTAACCCCCCCCCCTCTCTTTTCCGTCCGGTCCAACAAAACAAAAACAAAATATAATAATCAATATAAATAAAGTGTAGTATTAAATACAACAGGAGTTTATACTCAATAAATCCCTTTGTGACAGTAAAATCTGACAACACTAGAAGCTCTCAGCCCACATCTGTTGGACCAGGACAAGTTTAAAATAAAAAAAATGAAAAGAAACGTAAAATCATCAAAACCAGCCCCCTGAATACGGTTTTTCTATGACCCAAACAGCCAGCTTTGGTTCAGCCACAAGAAAATGTATCAGTGAGTGAGTGAGTGGATTAAAGGTGTTTTGAAAAACATAACTCGCTCGCTCATTTAAAAGTGTAGCTTTACAAATGAAAAAAATTACATGAGAGCGGAAAATTGGTCAAAAAAGGAAAAAGGAAACCAAAGCAAACTAAAGAAAAAGAAAAGGAAAACAGCAGATGTAAACTCTCACAAGCACCAAACCGCCACT
>NC_050525.1:28856946-28859226 GCF_002922805.2 Oryzias melastigma
ATTCTTTTTTTTTATTATTATTATTAATTCAATTTAAAAAAAAAATCACTTCAATTTTTTCTTTTACTTCCCTTTAGGGGTTCCATACCCTGGGGAGTAATACACACAATCGAAATTTTTAAAAGCATGTTTTCTAACTGTTTCCTACCGTTTGGTTGAGCAGGCAGTTAATGGGTTAATGCAAAAGTGTAGCTTTACAAATAAAAAAAAATGCATGGAATTACATGTAATTAGATGGTCATTAAGATTTACCAAAACAGCAAAACCTGTTCTCTGCCAGGAAGAGAAGAAAATAATTTTACTTTAAGCAAACTCTGTAAAATGCGGCCAATTATGTTGTGTGTGGAGAGAAACTCCGCGTTTCTTTGGGTCACATTTAAGTCCTCTCACCTTTAATCTCCTCTCAGGAACCCGGCGTCGGTTGTGCAGCAGATCTACCAGCGCGTCGCTCGGCTGTTGAGAGGCACGCTGTGAAATCCCTCTGATGGAGAAACCTGCAGCTGTGGTCCACTATGACCTCCAAAGATAAAGAAGAAATGAGGGAGAGGCTGTCCTTTTCTCCTGGAGTTGAGATCTCTGACTGTGCTGTAACCTGCTGTGTCTGAACACGTCTCTTTTTCTACTGATGACAACGAACGGAGTTTGCTGTGTGACTGGAGAATGAAGTGGAGCGGGCAGCAGCTTCTTTTTAATGAATGATGAGCTTCACTGCTCTGCAACAAGTCTTGGAGTTTCATAAAATTTTAGATTTTGTCTATGAAACTCTTCAAATTGTTGCTGTAATGAAGCGAAACCCAAATATCAGAACACAGGAATTTATTATTTATAGTTGCTTCACATAACTGTGATTGTGTCGGTGTAAGAGGTGGACAGAGAAACACTTTAAAGATTCTTAAAAGTTGGTTTGAGGAAGAAAAGAGTCGACTGCAGGGTGATAGAAGGATACGATTTAATGTAAAAAATGTCAGAAAAACATTATAAGGAAAAGATTGAAAGGAGGTTAAAAAAGGAAAAACTGATGAGGAGTCTAAAAAAACTGTAACTCAAAAAGAACAGATGACTTAAAGTTGAAAGACACAAAGCTGAAAGATTTTTCTGAGTAAAACTTGAAAATTATAAGAAAGGCATTGAACGGAAAAACTGTGGGAGATTCATAAAAAAGTCTTAAAGGAACAATCTTTTAAAAATTCAAAGCAATAAACAAATATTTGGACAAGATGTATCAAAGAAATGATTGAAGGATCATTAAAAAGGGAGAGAAAGCATGCAAAAGGGTTAGAAAACAGAAGATGGAAAAAAATGTCAGTCAGGAAGAAAAGATGTGAGTCACAGGAGGATCTGATTAGATGAAGAGATGAGAATCAACAGAAAGTTTTTGACCTAAATGTAGATGAAGTTCCAGAAAACAAATCCTCATCAGGTGAAACAGCCTGTCGTTTTTGTTTTTATACTGAACATGAACTCAGTTTATCTTATTATTAACATGTTTTATGTTCATAAGGTTTATAGTCTTGCTGCGACCTTCAGATTTTTTATTTAAAATCATCAGTATGGCAGAAAGGTCGTTTATGAGTTAATGTCCACTTCTTCCAACATACAATTCGGACATTTGCAAGACGACTGAGTTTGTTTTTATTTCTCTTTCCTTCTGTTGTTGAAATATCAAAGAACATCAAATCTATTTGCACAATAGAAATTTTATGATCTCATCTCAGTCTGTTCGTAGACAAGAATGTTCAGGAATCTGAGAGGTTTAAGAGCTTTGAACTTATCAGAGACAAAACTGAGAAGGGTTAGTGTTAGGGTTATATGCCAGATTCAAGACATTTGTGAGGTTTATATGTGAAGTAAAGACAAATTTCATCAAATACAAACTTTACAACTGCTCAAAAAATCTGCAATAACCCCAAATCGAGTCTACATTTTGAGCCATCTCAGTCTAGTGAAGCACCAGTTTTGCTGCTGTGAAGTAACTAAACTAACAACCTGCATAGAAATGTGTTTTGTTATTTAGTTTGTGCACGAAATACCATCGGAAGAATAAAGATTATCTAAAGTCTCTTTCAGAATTACACTTAAGTCTGTCTTTTCTTTTCTTTTATACAAACACTGGAACACATATGTATAAATGAACAAAGTTCGCTGTCACACCAGTGAAAAATCTTTACATTTTGACATTAATCCTAATTACAATGAATAAATTATGATTTTTACCAACATTTTTTATTATTAACCTTTATTTAACCAGGAAGTTCCATTGAAATTAAAAAATCTCTTTTA
>NC_050525.1:28859265-28881874 GCF_002922805.2 Oryzias melastigma
AAAAAAAAAAAAAAAAAAGATTTGTGTAGAGCGTAGGAGTAAATTAGTTGAAAGAAACTATTTAGTTTAAAAACAGTCCAGTCTTAAAAGTGACTGCTTTCTGTTTGTGAATAATTATAAATATGAGCTTAGATGTAAAATAGTCAAAGAAAAAAATTACAAGCATTTACATACAAAGAACAGAGAAAAAAACTTCGAAGAAATGAACTGTCTCAGTATTCACCATTCTTGATGTTGTTCATTTTGTAAGTGAGAGAGAAAGAAGTTACACTGAATGAAAATGAGTTTTAAAAAAGAAGACAGAAATTTATCACAAACTTAAATTAAAATACTTTAACAAAAAAATGGGTCATTAATTAAAATTGTATGCCAACATTAAGATCAAAAAGGGGTGAATAAATAAGACATTAACTAATTTGAAAAATAAAAAAAACCGCCATGATTTCTCGTGTTTTGGCTGTCTTTATCCAGCATTTTATTTTGAAAGTACAGCCGGAAATCCGGATTTGGTCATTCTTTTAATTTACATTAGCTAAGATGTGCTACTAGCCGCTCAGGAGAAGTTTCTTGATGGAAATGTGTGTGAAGGTTAACCCTCGGTTATGTTTGTAGAGACAGAAAACTAGTTTGGACAGAAGGCGGAGGATTTTACCGACACACCAGGTATGTGACATTTTGGTTCATGTGACGGGAACTAGTTAGCTAAAGTAACCTTGCTAACGAGTTAGCGGCCATCTTTTACCGGCGGCTCCTCTGTTGTTTACGAAATAAGATCTTCTATTTTTGAAACCCCTGATTAAATCTATATTTTACTGCTATTAGGTTATGTTTATGTTTAGTCATACTCATAAATAACTTCTGCTTCGTGACACTGTTGCTTTCCTGTACTGTCACACAGTATACCGTCTCATCCAATGGGATCGCTGTGAAGTTTGATTGATTTGCCTCCCAGCCAATAGAAAGCCTTCTCCTCAAATGACGGCGTCCCGGCAGGTTCTGATGCAGCGGGCGTCTCTTTCCGGCGCAGTGTGCTGGGATGCTGATGCTGCTGAGCCCGGTCGATCAGTCGCATCTTTAGACCTCCATGGCTGCCGGCATGCAGTACAGTCAGAGGTTGCGGCATTGCGTTGACCTCTGCCTGGGTCTCTTCTTGTTTCTAGCGGGGCTGCAGCAGGTGGAGGCTGCCGCCGCCGCCGCCACGGACATGGCCAGCTTCAACTGGAAGCCGTTCGTCTACGGAGGGATGGCCTCGATTGTCGCAGAATTTGGTAAGTGGCTGAGCCGCTGCACGCGCGTGTTAGGCGGCTACTGCATGTTGCATGTTTTATGCCGATTCTATTTTCAGCTTCTAGAATTTGCAGTGGAGGGAAATTCTAGCTGCTGGATGATGGCAAAAAGGGATTCATGCAGCTGATTTCAAATTAGAGCTCATATTTTCTGCATTATAGTCCATCAGCAGAGCAGATCGAAGCTGAGAGCGTTTAAAATATGACAGATTTTACTATTGCTGTTCTATGGCACATGTGTCAAAGTCAAGGCCCAGGGGCCGGATCCGGCCCTCCAGATTATTTTATTTCATTGTTATTAATGTCCCCATGTTATCTTGTGCCCATTTCTAACTTGGATAATTTCAACAAAATATATTTTAATGGACAATATTGAAAGTTATTTAAGATTTAAGTTGATTTATTCAGGAATAATATCCCTGCATTTTTATTATTCATAATTATAGTAAAAAGTTACAGTTTTAAAGTTTTGAAAATTGGCATTCTGCTAACTTTGTGGACTAGGCTGTTTTTGACTTTAGCTATTATTTCAGCTACATGCCAGCTATTTTGGCTAACCTTAGTTTTTTTTAAGGCTAATTTGCCATTTATCTAATATTCTTGTTGGCTATCAACTTCAGTCTTTTAGCAATCAGTTTCATCATCTTCAGCTATCAGCACTAGCATCTTCAGCAGCTAAATTCAGCTTACAGCATTCACACTAGCATTATTACAGGTAATGTTATATATATAGTTCATGATTATGTTAAAAAGTTACAGTTTTAAAGTTGTAAAAATGTAGTTTTAGAGTGTTCAATAAATGTTTATCCTGTTTGGCCTGCGACCTCAGGAGTTTTTTGGATTTTGGGTGATTGAGTTTTACACCCATGATCTATGAGATTTGCTGGACCATCCATTGAAACCTTTTGTATTTAAGACAAAACATTTTATTTTAAGCTCTGCACCTCCTGAAAGACAGAGGAAAGCTGTTGGGGGCGTGACAAAAGTTGCCTTCTCGTTTTGGCTATACATACAACAACAAGTTCAGGTTTCTGGACACAAATACTGACATTCATCTGAATTCTGTTGCTAACTCTGCCATGTAGATGGAGCGCTGTGGCAGTTAGCCTCAGTTTGCATCTAATATGTTTTATCACAGATACCTCCGATGCAAACGAAGTCACTGGCAAGGCTGCCATCTGTCAGTGTGAATTTTTTTAAATACCTTTCCTATTTTGAAAGCTGCACAGAAAAGTAACTTAAACTGAGCCGTTCCTCTTCACATTTGCAACTTTATTTGACTATTGAAAAGCTGTAAACTGATCAAAAAAAATCAACCAAATCTTTCTTTTCTCAGCATCAGAACATTTGGAGTGCTGTAGCTTTTCTGCACCCTTCCTAATCTTAATCTTTGCTTTCCTTTTTCATTTTCAGGGACGTTCCCCATTGACCTGACCAAGACCCGGCTGCAGGTCCAGGGTCAGTCTCAGTACACGGAGGTGCGCTACCGGGGAATGTTTCACGCCCTGTTCAGGATCGGGAAGGAGGAGGGGATCCGAGCGCTTTACTCTGGGTATGCACTTAAGTTATATGATCACATGCAGTCCTCCTTCCTGAGATCTCTTTTTAAAGTTAAACTTTTCATCAGTGATATAATCCATAAAACACCAGAGCCACCTTTCAATGTTTCCAGGTGAGAAATCATCAAGTTGTAATCTAGATTTTGGCATCTACATATTGTAAAACACTTGTGACATGAGCCTGAGCTGTAAAAAAAACACCACGTGGTCGGTTCAGAATACAGCTCTGAGCTCACCTCTCTGAGCAGCCACACTTCTTGGCTGCACCAACTTTGATTTACTTGATGTCTGCTAAATCTAAACTCCAGATGGTGGAACGGGGCAGGAGAGCATCTTTAATACTGTAATTTTAGCAAGCGTTTGAGCATGGCACACATTTCTGTCTGTTTACCTCACGAGCGCTAACGTCAATTAAACGCAGAAGAATGTAGTTGTTCCTGTTACCCTCTGGTGGATTTCAAAAATTATTCTCCATCTGCTCGAATGCAGCAAATTGTTTTAACTATTTATTTATGATAAAAATGATATAATTTCACGATAAATTATTTTGATTCACCCAAAATTCACATTTACAGCAGATACTTGAGTCTCTACTGGAATATACATTTGTTCTAATAAATCTAAAAGTTCAGTTTGTTAGTCAACAATAACTCACAAAAATCCATATTTTCTTTCATCAGTAACTAGTTAAAACCATGTGTGATACATGTTGGTAGTTGTGGAAAATCTGTCAAAACGTTTTAAGACTTTTTCAAACACTGTTCAACACCTTGGAACAGAATCTGCAAGGATTCAATTTGACTTCATAACATTTTTATAAGTCCATACATCATTATTGGATTAAAAGGTCATTTATACTCATATTCCTGTTTTCTGATGCTGACATGAGGTTGGAAACATTCCCATAATGTTACTAAAAGCTACACAGGTGGTCAGCAATCACAGTGAGAGGGCCCTGGTTTTAATCCCTGCTGGGTCCTTTCTGTGTGCACGTTTTCACGGGCTCTGAATTACCCGGTTTGCAACAAATTCTCAAATATTGAAGATTCTCCATAAAGCAGCAGAAGAAGCTGCTGGATTCCACGTTGGTTTTTGTCCTTCAAAACTAAACAGGAAATTTGCTAAAACCTTGTTTTCTCTATGCAGGTTTTAGGTTTTAAGGTTCTTATTTTAGTGTAGGGTACAAAGCGGCTGGATGGCTCGGGGGGCTAAGTGCACGCAGGAGACCTGGGTTCAATCCCCGGGCCGTCCACTGGTCTCCATCCAGATTGGGTCCTTAGGCAAGACCCTTGACGCTGCTGCCTAACTGGGTTCCCCTGTGCTCTCCAAACACGGGGTTGTGTCAGGAAGGACATCCGGCATAAAAACTCTGCCAAATCTCTGATGCGAAACAGTGGGTGCTGTTAGGCTGTGGCGACCCTGAATGGGATAAGCTGAAAGGTGAACAATATTATTGTAGGGCAAATAAAACTATTTTTACTTACTATTTCTCTTTTTATGCTGGTGTCTATTTATTATTTATTTTCCTGCATATTTGCAGCAGGGACTGTGAGGACAGTTATTTCATCTTAACGTCACTTCACATTTGACTGCAAATAGATCTGGAAATACTTTTGCGTCTTCTGATTTGACTACACGCTTAACACTATATCAACTAGAAAAGTTGCATTACCTAATGCTAGTGTGAAGGCTTTAGCTGAAAGTAGTTGCTGAGGATGCTGAAACTTTTTGCTGAAACTGGTGACATGATTTACTCTAACTGCTGAAAATGCAAAAGCTATTTACAAAATATTCAATTTGCAAAAAGACTGGAAATTTCTTTAAAGCGCTATAAAGGAGCTCTGAGGTTAACCTAAATTTCTAAAAAATTTGTAGTACAATTGCTTAAAAATTGCTTATGTAAGCCAATTTTGCTAAAAAAAAAATATTTAGTGTGTTACTTAAATACAAGATGAACTCCAAATTAGCCAAAAAGCTAGCACATTGCTTAAATACTAGCTAAATCCCAAAATCGCCTAAATTTCCTCAGTAAACTAAATTAGTCCAAAACGTTAGCATGTTTATAAAATTGAAGCTAAACTCTAAATTAGCCTATAAACCCCAGTAGATAACAAATTAGCAAAACGTGTTAGCATATTACTAAAAAATTTGGTAAACTTCAGTTTTTTTTAAAATTACAATAAAAGATGAAAACATAGCCCTTGAATATATTTAAAGGCTTGTTGCTAATCTACTTAATATGTTGAAATTTGAAGACATTCTCATTCATTTCCTGTGGAGCATAGTTTGCTAAATATTTCAAAAACTATAACATTTATGACTACCAAAAATACAAGCAGTAATGTCCTGAACGAGCCGAGCGTTTTGATACCAAGATTACTGAAAGCAGGAGGATCATTATAGTGTGAATGCTTAATTAAAATCTGGCACTGTTGTATACCAGATTGTGTTACAGTAGTTTCTTTTAAAGATGGCCATGCAAACACAAACATACAACAGTGTTTACCTTGTAGCTATTATAATAAAAATCTCATATGCGATTGAGTTCATTCAGATTTTATGAGCTCTGACCTTTTTCTGCTCAGGATCTCTCCAGCTCTGCTGAGACAAGCTTCTTACGGGACAATCAAGATTGGAACCTACAACTCTCTGAAGAGGCTGTTCGTCACTCGCCCTGAAGGTGAGTCCCCTCCATGTTCGCTGCCCTGCTCTGCTCTTCATCACTCTGAAGTCGTGGTGAAGGCTACAGGATGTGGACAAAAACCTGTTAAATTCATACATGACATGACATGGCAAATCCATTGTTCAATTTATTTTTCAAAACTGTACCGCTCACAAAAATTGAAGGAACACTTTTTATTGGGCCTGGCATGAATTGAATGAAACCTGTCTGATAATCTTCTGGTTGGTTAACAGCTGAGGGCCTCGTTAATCAGTTTCAGCTGTATTGGTGTTCATAGAATTAACAACAGGTGCTCTTCAGTGGCAACAACTAGAAAACCCTCCAAACAGGACTGGTGTTACATGTGGAGGTCATTTCTAGTTTCTCCCTCTTGATCTTTTTTGGCTGGTTTTCCACTCGTGCTGATTTTGGCTTGATAATTATCTCTACTGGCAGTATGAGGAGATTCCTTAACTCTACAGAAGTTGACCAGGTTGTCCAACTTCTCCAGGATGGCACATCCACACGTGCTGCAGCAAGAAGGTTTAATGTGTCTCCCAGCACAATCTCCAGAACATGGAGGAGATTTCAGGAGACTGCTGGTTATTCTGGGAGAGCTGGACAGGGCCGTAGAAGGTCCTCAACCCCTCAGCAGGACCCATACCTGCTCCTTTGTGCAAGGAGGAACAGGCTGAGCACTGCTCGTGTCTACAGAATGACCTCCAGAGGGCCACTGGTGTGAATGTCTCTACCCAAACAATCAGGAACAGACTTCATGAAGGTGGCCTGAGGGCCCCACGTCCTGTAGTGGGCCCTGTGCTCACTGCCCAGCACCGTGGAGCTCCACTGGCATTTGCTCAAGAACACCAGAATTGGCAAGTCCACCACTGGCGCCCTGTACTTTTCACAGACGAGAGCAGGTTCACCCTGAGCACCTGTGATAGACGTGAAAGAGTCTGGAGAAGACAAGGAGAACGTTATGCTGCCTGCAACGTGGTTCAACATGACAGGTTTGGTGGTGGGTCAGTGATGGTCTGGGGAGGCATATCCATGGAGGGACGCACAGACCTCTACTGCCTAGGAAATGGTGCTCTGACTGCCATAAGGTATCCAGATGAAATCCTTGAACCCATTGTCAGACCCTACGCTGGTGCAGTAGGTCCTGGTTTCCTCCTAATCCACGACAATGCCCGGCCTCACGTGTCAAGAGTATGCAGGCAGTACCTGGAGGATGAAGGAATTGAAACAATTGAATGGCCTTCACCATCCCCTGACTTAAACCCAATAGAACATCTCTGGGACATTATGTTTGGGTCCATTAGGCGCCGCCAGGTTGCTCCTCAGACTGTACAACAGCTTAGGGATGCCCTCACACAGATCTGGGAGGAATGCCACAAGACACCATCCGTCGTCTCATTAGGAGCATGCCGCCACGTTGTCAAGCATGCATACAAGCTGGTGGGGGCCACACAAGATACTGAAAAGAATTTGGAGTTGCAGAAATGAAGTTTTCTAAAAATGGACTAGCCTGCTACATCTTCATTTCACTCTGATTTGATGGTGTCTACACTATGAGCCTCTGTAGGCTGAAAACTTTTATTTCCATTAAAAGACTTGTGTGTCCTTGTGTTCCTAAGACACTGTCCTGTCGTTATTTGTATAGATATCCAACTTCAGATTGAGATCTGATGGATCTAATGTGTTTCTTTAAAGTGCTCCTTTCATTTTTGTGAGCAGTGTATTTCTGCTTTTATGTCGCTTTTTACCATAAGAATTGAATTTCTAATGTGGAAAACTGGAGAAAAATATTGTAAATTAGAAATATTTTAGTGTATAAAAAAATTGAAGAAACTCTTAAAAACGTAAATAAAAACTTAAAATTCAAACTAATGTTCATACATGAAATGTGCTGTTTTGTATTTTCAACGTTTGCTTTTCCGTTTCTCTTCCTCTTCGTTTTTTCCTAAGATTAGAGTTTAATTAAAACTTTTTGTTTTTGGAGTTGATCCTAATTTTACGCCAAAGGGCTACAGGGACACTCTTGATGTGACGTTGTCTGCGTCTGTCGTTGGCGCCGCCGTGTCAGCCCTCCTCTGATGTGGCGTTCAGTATGACTGTGGTTGTCCGTCTCTACATCAGAGTTGCAGGAAACTGTCGGATGTTGACGTGAGGTCACTAAATCTGACAGACAAATGGACACGAACGGCATTTATCAGCGAGCAGCCGGCGCCGCTGATGTTTACGACCACCTGGATCCTTCTGCATCATTATATGACCTCTCTGTTGACTGATTTCTATCTTATCAGTGAGCCGGGCCGTTGGTCCACGCTCTGTTACCGTAGCTGGAACTCTGTTGTTGTTCCATGACGAGTTTTCACAGAGCGGAGAAACACAATAAACGTCTGTGAATGAATGAACGAACACACATCCTCTTTTCTGGATCATTAAAAAAGATTTCATTTAATGCTGCAGATTTGTAAAGTCATATAGAAATGTGGATGCAGTTTCAGGCATTGATACAGAGTTATTGTAAGGTGAGTAAACGGTCTTTAAAACTGAACGGATATTGGTAAACTTTAGTCATGCAGCTTTCAGGATGTTTGCAGAAACAGTTTCAGTGTTTTTGCACAAACATTGATGTTTTAAAAAACATTTACCCTATTTTTTGGACTATAAGGAAGTAAATTTTGCATGGTAAATGGTAAATGGCGTATACTTGTATAGCGCTTTCTACCCTCCTTCTTGGGCCCAAAGCGCTTCACAGTCACAGACCCATTCACACATTCACACACTGGTGGTGGCTCTGCTGCCAAACACTGGCGCCAACCTCCCACCAGAGGTAATTCGAGGTTCAGTGTCTTGCCCAAGGACACTTCGACACATGGGTGGGCAAGGCGGGAATCGAACCCGCTCACTTCTGATCAGGAGTCGACCGCCCTACCGCTGCACCACGGCCGCCCCATAAAAGTCACAGCATCCCCAAAAATAAATAATAAAAAGATAAAATCATGTACCATATGTCAAAGTCACTGCCCGGGGGCCAGATCCGCCCCTCCAGATCATTTTAAATTATTGTTATTAATGGCCTGATGTTCTCTTGGGCTTATTTCTAACTTGAAATGAGCTCATGCTAGCTGTTTTAGGTAATTTAGGCTTTTTTGTTGGTTTTTAGACTGTTTTTTGGACTTCAGCTAATATGTCAGCTACTTGCTAGCTGTTTCAGCTAATTTAGGTTCTTTTTTTATTTTTTTTCTCGTGGATTTTTTGAAGTTGAGCTATTTTATTCCAGCTACATGCTAGCTGTTTTGGCTAACCTATGTTTTTTTTTTTTTTTTTTACTTCTTTTTAGGGTTAATTTGGCAATTAGCTAATATTTATCCGGCTATAAGCTTCAGCGTTTTTAGCTATCAGCTTCAGTATTTTCAGCTATTAACTTCAACGTTTTCAGCTATCAGCACTAGCATCTTCAGCTGCAAATTCAGCTTACAACATTCACACTAGCATTATCAAAGGTAATGCTATATATCTAGTTCATAACTATGTTAAAAGTTACAGATTTTAAGTTTTTAAAATGTAGTTTTAGAGTGTTCAATAAATGTTTATCCTGTTTGGCCCGCGACCTCAGGAGTGTTTTGGATTTTGGCCCCTTGTGTGATTGAGTTTGACACCCCTGCCCTACATGTTCTGTATCATTGCGTTGGTTTCTTCAAAACAAACTTTGTCTTTATCATCTGGGCAAAAACAAGCCATAAGAGGAGAACTTTCTCTCTGAACGGATACTTTATTTAACCTATATATCGCTTTGCTTTGCCGCTGCAGTCGAGGTCGGTGCCGGATAACCGTGACAACATACCGTACCACTTATCAAATAGTGTGCTTTTTATAGACACAACAATCAAAGTACTACAATTTTGCTATTCATTTCTTTTGTAAGTGACCATGGTTTAAGGAGGATAATCCCCTCCAAAGTGTGCATTATCAGAAATTAACGCATGACGTGGAAGCCTGAACCCGCTCTGCAACTGTCAGAATCAGCTTTGGAGCAATGGACGGACTGATCCATCAATATGTCAAAACATGATCGGTGTTGGTGGAATCTTCACGGTGGACGGTTCAGGCTTCCACGCCGGACAGGGACCTGGTGGCAGACAAGATGGCGGCTGAAAAAGTTAGTCCAGAACCCCACGCATCTCACATTTCGGTTGAAAATACTAATATGACCGGCGACCATAACAGTTATGTGTTTTGAGCTTTGAACTTTGAGAACCTGAGGTGTTTCTGTCAAAACCTATAGTGCTCTTTGATATACCGTAACTCCATACGATCAACATGACCGCTGGTAAGCAACACTTTCAAGTGTCTTTTCACCGATATGCAGCACATTAATAATAGAAAAGGTGAAAGTGAAAAGCCGCTTTTCCTCGTGATGGAATCAGCTGATTCACGTTCATCGCATAAAGGATTGAAGCTAACTGCGGTCAAATGCAAACGCTAGTCTGGAGCTAAAGCTCCAATATAAAAGTCATAACAGTTTTACAAATCTGAACACTTTTTTTTAATAAAGGTTTTACCCTCTTTTGACACATTTTAAGCGAATCCTGATCACTTAACCTGTTTATTTAATTAAAAAGTTTTAATAAAAGTGGCTACAACTCTGAAGTCTTGTGGAATTTCTGCTTCCGGTGAACGATTTTCCAGCTGTCATTTTGTCAGCCACCCCTCTTGACACGTCATGGATTTATTTCTGAAAATGCTCACTTACATTTAAATCACACTTTGGGGAGAAATTTATTGAACAAAATCCGGGACCATAGTGGACATTTTAATGGACAATAATGGGCACTTCTTCTTCTGTGGTACTGTCAGTAGCAAATACTGATGCACGCACATACAGTGCCCTCTAGTGGTTGTTGTTATTTATTTTTAAAAATCACATAAATTGCACTTGAGTATAAGTCGCTCCTATGCAAAACTAAGCTAAAACTTGACTCATACGCTGAAAATTAGGGTAAATAAAATCACAGTTTTAATCATGTTACACTAAAAACCTTTTTCATTTCGTACCAAATTTCTAAACTTTACGGTTTTAGTCAGTGTGGTCAACATTTGAGTATAATAATGTTAGAAAGAAGAAGTGACGAAAATTTCGTCATGTTTCTGTTAATTCCTCACCGGATCAGAACTGTTCACCAATCAGCTGCTTCATCATCTGAACCTTCAAGTGGTTTATTTTCAGCACAGATTGCTGTAAATGTCAGCTTTTCTTTAACAACCACAGAATCAATAAGTTGAAATGTCAGAGAGAGCTCAAGCCAGTCCAGACTGTGGTGTTTTTTTTATTGTCTCTGCTGATTCTTTGCCTCCCATCTGCATGCATTCTGCTGCCTCTGTGTTCTGCTGCAGGCCGGTTTGCTCGTGCGGGGATTGAACGCTCGCTTCTCTGGCCGTAAAGCCGGCGGCGCGGGAACAGCCGCTCTAACTGTCGGTCAGATCGATCACTACCACTCCTGCTCTGATCTTAATGTGTCGTCACCTTTATCTGCTCATCTTTAGTCTCTTGGGCACCAACCTGGATTCACACATTCAGATCTTTCTCTTTCTAACCAGAAAACTCCTTTCTTTAGTTTGGATCTGCAGAAGACTAAATACCTGGATGTTTTCCCGTCTCTGAAGAAGATTCCTCATGAAAGAAAAACCTAATTTCTCACATGAATCTTTATGACTTAATAATAATAATTTGATTTGCAAACTTTTAGTTTCCCCCCCGACAGGATGTTTAAAGCATTTTTTTAGTAACAGGAAGTGTTAAACACGACTTCCATCCACAGAAGGTTGCTGGTCCAGAAAACTTCAAACTGGGAATATTGGGTGAATGTTTCCTTACAACAGAACATCCAGAACTTCCTCCTGCTGGGGGCATCCTGTTAATAGTTAAAAGTCAAAAACTGGATATCTTTTTGTTTATTTTAACAAAAAACGTCTTTTTTTAATTTATTTTTTATGTGTATTTACTGAGATGAAAATTGTTGACAGAAACAATCATTCAGAAAATCCTCTAAAACATATGAATGAGAATATATCTATAAATAAATCCAAATAAGTTCTGGAAATACCCTGAATTCTGTCTTATAAAAAATCACAGACAGAATTTCTTCAAATGTTTCTTCATGCCGAAACATTTGACTTTCGGAGTCTGGATCAAGAGAGTTTCTGACTTTAACAAAACTCCTAAATCTGCTTTAACTTTTCAGAAATAATCCTCATTGGACTTTGTTCTGTTCTAACGGAGAGATCTTCTCGATAGAGTTTCATTCTAAACGCTGGAATAGTTTGGGTCAGAACTTTTCTTCCAATTAATTAGTAAAGTTCTGTTACTGTCAGTTGATTAAAATCATCCAAACTTATTGTTTGAGGCCAATTTTACTGCATTTTTGAGTTTTTTTTAAATCTAAGGCATTCAGCCTCTGGAATAAAGAATGTTTATAAATATGTAGTTTTTTTTTCTTTTTTTTACATTTTTATGAAAGTTTTGACCCAAACTCCATGAAAGGAATAAAAAGACAAACCCAGGAGCTTGCTTTCTAGTTGTAGCGAGTAAATAATGTTACTTTTTTTGCACAAAGTCCTGACATAATTTCCTTTTCTCCTCATAGATGAGACCATGGTCATCAACGTCTTCTGCGGCGTGGTGTCTGGAGTCCTGTCCTCTTCTCTGGCGAACCCCACCGATGTTCTCAAGGTGACGAGTCAAACATCTAAACTAGGGCTGTCAGATTTGTCGCGTTAAAAACGCATTAATCTGACATGTGCTTGACGCCGACAATTTTTTTGACGCATTAATCGCGGACTTTCTCATACGTCCCTTTCCATACCGCGTGCGGGCGTCCCTCATCGCCCTCTAACTCACCGGCTGCTCTCACTAGATCACGGGCGGGTCTCCAACCTCCGAGCTGCGAGCTAAAACCGGCCGGCGCTAGGACCTGGAGAGGTCCTGCACCCTAACCCGGCTCCGGTTCGTGTCCAGTACCACGTCTGGTGGTACCGGCTCGCGTCCGGCGCTGCGTCCCGAGAGCTGCGGACCCCCGACGTTCCGAACAGCAAGCGCACCGGGGGACGTTTTAAATGTTCTGGAGGTTTAAGCGTGATCCAGCCCCAGCATAGCGGTCTGTCTGCCGGCATATTCATGGCGTGAGCTCCGCTGGACACGTCGCTGCATCGAGCTGCAGCCAGAGAACGCGGCGGCAGTAACAGACTGTCAAACTATCCACAGAGTATCCCGCTTTTCTCAGTCTTTAATGTTTTAAAAAACAAAAGTTAATTGGAAATGATAAATCTCTATTTCATTTATTACTGTAGTTCAGCAGAGGAGGAAAAGATTTGGTCCTGGCAAAAAATGAACATGGAAGTGTTATGGAAATGTTATTTTTGATGTTTTTTATTTTATTTTACTGAACGTTGATTGAAGTTTAGATTTTAAAATCCCCTTCACTTGCACTTGGGCTTTTGTTAGGCATTTTATGTTACAGCCTTTTATTGTTAAGAAAGTTTATCTCAATACAATGTTACAAAATGAAGTATTTCTGATGAAAACTTTTAATTTTACAATTCTTGTTTTAATAATTAATGTAGAACTGCTAAATTCCACGAAGCACACATTTTTTTCCTAAAAAAAAGGCCACATATTAATTTGCGATTAATCGCGAGTTAACTCTGGAAATGCGATTAATCGCGATTAAAAATTATAATCGCCTGACAGCTCTAATCTAAACAGCCAAAACATCTTGATTCATTCAGTAAAACTGCTTCCACTAATGTCTGAGGCTCAAAATTCCTCTCCCGTTTCAGATCAGAATGCAGGCGCAAGGCAGTCTGCTCCAAGGCAGCATGATGTCCAACTTCATCAACATCTACCAGACAGAAGGGACCCGGGGGCTGTGGAGGGTCGGTGTCGCCTCGTGGCTTTGTTCTTCACAAGTCAGAAGTTTCAGAACTATCCAGGGTTTCTTTTTTAAGATAAAGAACTGTAAAGAAATGTTGGTATCAAAGTAGAGATGAACATTTGCTCTAAGAAGCCACGTTTTACAGATACCAGATTTCCTTCCAGACGTTCCCACAGATGTTTGAGTCCTGTGGGGCTCTTTGGCTTCATCCTAAACCAGCTCCATGAGTATGGAGGTGATGTTGTGTGGAGCATTGTTTTTGTCTTTAAGCTCCTTAACAGCTTCTTCCAGTCTTCAATAGTCCAGTATCTCCTGGTCCAGATGAGCTCCTTAGACTTTCTTGCTGGATCTCCAAGTCTTTCCAATTCAAACGGAGTCTGGCTCACTGTGATCATGTGAAGTCCATCATGCAGGAGTTCACTCTCAGGAACTAAGGAGCCTCTGGCCACGTGCAAGATGGTGCCAGATCTGGAAATGTCCTAAACTTTAAGAAAGCTTTTCTAAAATGATATTTTAAAAACTTCTCAGAACTATCAGCTTTTAAGCTTTTAAATGTGAATTAACTGTCTAACAGTTTATTGAGCAAGATGAGCTTCAAATGGGACCCAGAACTTTAATTGTTTTATTTCTGTAAAGTCAATATTAACAAGTGTTCAAATTTGTATAACTACACCAGTTTACCACCAGAGAAAAGGCTTGACGAAATACTGTTTTTTTTTTTCTGCAGCTGGCGCCAGCAGGGGGAGGGACTTCCGGTTATTAATTTTTGGGCTCCATATTTTTTCTCTGTAGCCAGATTCTTCTGGTTTAGGTGTGGCTTTGCCCCTGCCAGACCACAATTCCTATTTTTAAGCATCCTTTGATGCAAAAAAGAAACTTTTTTGACTTTCTTTGCTCTTTCTCTGTAAGAAAAATCCTTTAGGATGATGATGCTCTGTCTCCTTTCTATTGTTAGTTGCTTTTTTATATCATCTTTGAAACAACTCTAATTATTAGCTTAAAAATACAGTTTTCTGAACTTCAGAACCATTTTTTAGCATTTATTTATTTAAAAAAGAGACATCACATTTATTGATATTTTAAAAACAAGCAAATGTAAATTAGCTAAATTTTTGCCACAGGCTAATTTCAACCTTGCAGGATGATGTTATTAAAAAAAATAAAGCAGATTTTAAGAGGAAGAAAGTACACATAAGAATGTAAAATAGAGCTTAAATACATGATAAAATATAGCTTAGAAACTAACTCAAATAAATCTTTTGAAATCAATTTTTAGTAATAAAATCTTTTATTTGTTGGTCAATTGTCTTTTGAAGATGATCAAACTTGTCAGTTTGGTAGAAGTTTGATCACTTGAAATTAAAACGTGAAGTCTTGGATCAATTGGACATAAACGCATGTCAGAATTTCATACATTCATGATTCTTTGAAAAAGCCCTTTAGTGTTATTTCTTAATCTGCTCAGTTCTTCGGTTTTAGTCAAACTTTTCTGTTTTCTATGGCACAAAACCTTTTAATAATATAATCTGGACCTAAATTTCCACCTTTTCTGCAGTGGAATTACCCTGGATGGGCGTTCTTTCATTCTACAGTTTCATTTCTGGCTTTTTGTTGGACTTCACCACTTTGAACAAGAAGAAAAAAACGTTATAAATGTTTTTTGTAGCTGTATTCTTTCTCTACTTGTTCCAAAATCTTGTCAAATCTGTAGCATCGTGGCTGTTATGCTCAAGTTAACTTTTATTCTTTAATAGTTGAGCTTCACAAACTTCTGTCCTTCTTCTTCAGGGCGTCATTCCCACGGCGCAGCGGGCAGCCATTGTTGTTGGCGTGGAGCTTCCCGTCTATGACATCACAAAGAAGCACCTTCTCCGCTCTGGCGTCATGGGAGACACCATCTTAACTCATTTCATGTCAGTTCCATATTGTTTTTCATGAGGCCTAAACTCAAACTGCCCGTGTTGACTTCATTCTTGTCTTCATGCAGCTCCAGTTTTGCCTGTGGCCTGGCGGGGGCGCTGGCCTCCAACCCGGTAGATGTGGTGCGGACCCGGATGATGAACCAGAGGGTTTTGTCCGGAAGCCCCGCCTACAAAGGGACCCTGGATGGAGTGATGCAGACGTGGAAGAACGAGGGCTTCTTCGCTCTCTATAAAGGCTTCTGGCCCAACTGGCTGCGACTGGGACCCTGGAACATCATCGTATCCTTCAAGCGACGGGGCAGTGTGAAGCCCCACCTTCAATTCTCAAAAGTAAACTTTCCTTTCGTCCAGAGGTCTGCAGTCTTTAACACTTAAAGAGCCGTTTGGGTCGATTTCTCCCTGACCACAACCCAGTAGGAGCCACACATCCTTTAAAAAAACAAGACTTTGAATTTATGTTATTGTTATTTGTATGAGACATATGAATAAACTATTATTTTTTGGCATAAATAAAACAAACTTTAAGAGAAAATAAATTGGAAACAGAGACATGAAACGGTTTATCATTTTTAAGAGGTTTACAAGACTTCCTTTCAAAATAAAAGACTTCCTGTGTCACAAAGGATCATCTCGATGGAGCAAATCTAGTGGTAGTGAATGTAATGACAGTAATGGGAAAAAAAAGTATTTTTAAACGTTTGTGGTGTTTCTTAGCCAGAAATGATCATCTAAAATTAAAACCGAGCTAACTAGAAAAGTGGCATTACCTGCGATAATGCTAGTGTGAAAGCTTTTTGCTGATAGAAGTTGCTGAAGATGCTGAAACTTTTTGCTGAAAATGCAAAAGCAATTTGCAAAATGTCAAATTTGAGATAGGAAAAGATATGAAAGAGTGCCGACGTTCACCTAAATTTCTGAAGAAAATGTTCATAAAATTGCTTAAAATCCCTAATATATGACAATTTAGTAAAACAATTTAGTGTGTTGCTTAAAGACTGGCTAAACTCTAAAATTCCTCCATATACTAAATTAGTCAAAACATTAGCCTGTTGCTAAAATAGAAGATAAACTTTAAATTAGCTAAAAAATCCAATTGAGTATTGAAGACTTTCTCATTCATTTCCTATGGAGAATATTTTGCTCAGTATTTCAGGAACTATGAAGTTTATGAATACCAAAAATACCAGCGGTAATGTCCTGAACGTTTTGATACCAAGATCACTGAAATCTCTGGAAGTGTGATTGAGATTTTATGTGCTGAAAAACGTACAGAAAGGAGCAGGAGAACCACTATCGTGTGAATGCTGACTAAGCAATCACACAATTAAATGTATTTTTTGAACCACGAGGCACTCGTAAAACACTTAAATTTGTCAAAATGTTTTGTTCTCGATTATTGAACCACTATGGCTACTGTGGTTTGGAGGCTCGCAGAATTATTTTACTTTTTTTTTTTACTTTACAGTTACTTTTTTAAACTAAAAGCTTTGTATTTTTCTTAAACCAGAGAGCCACAGTGGAGGGGTAGAAGAGGTTGCAGATCGCTGCTTTAGACTAAAGATGTAATTTTATCTCATTTAAAAAAAACAGCCTCAGTCCAACTCGCCTTTAGTTGGGCTTCAAAGCTCCTACATAATGTAAACTGATCTTTGAGGCTCCTCCCACTTCCCCTCTTGTTTACCACCAGCATATTTAGGCAATGTGTTGATGCCAGGTCGACTCTGGTTTCTAATAAAACTGTAACGGCGCCTCTCGCCTCGTGCAGTTTTCTTTTATAGGTTTAGAGGCGAACTTGCTCCGCCCACAAAAACACAGACAGGAAATTCACCATCGACACAAAATTCACAGTTTTTATTTAACTAAATGCGCACTAATATTTTATCAAAACACTTTTTTTTTTATTTAGGCATTCGGTACACATAAGACTTCCTATAAACACAAACAGAATCAGATGTAGTTATTTTTTCAGCAGGCTCCTGATCACTGAAAGTCTCTGAATTAAAAAGCAGAAAAGAGACACATTTACCTTCAGTTTCAGGATGTTTTCCATAGAGAAATGTGAAGAACTGTTTGTCTGGAGGAAATGAACCCACTCCTGGTGTACTTATATCCACCTTATTCCGGGGGCCTCTCATGTAAAAGGGATTATGGGTGCAACTTCCGGCATAGCAACCGGAAGTCACACGGCTCTGTTTCCACTGAGAGTGCCGGTTTTGTTAGCTTTAGCGGTGCATACAAACTTTAAAATCGTGTTTTAATTAATCCCTGAAAGTTTTCAAAAATGTCTTTGCGCAGTTCGGACGCATGTTTTGCAGCTCGTGGTCGTACTAACTACCAAACTAAAGTAAATTTGTGGAGCGTTTTGTGTTACATGGGCTGCTGACGAAGAGGGGGTGCAGCTGTCCTCCTCGGTACAGATTGTACCGTCTACCGGGCGAGGATGAAGTCAGGAGGATGTGGATGAACATTTTAAATCTTTCATTTTGAGGATAAAGTACATCCGTATCCCACATTATGATCGGGTTACTCCAGAACACCAGAGAAGAAGAGACGCCGGGTACTGCAGAGACCTGACAGCAGCGGTTAGGTTAGCTTCATATTCAACATTCGTCACACATTCAGAGATGAACGGCGATATTTCTCAAACGCCTTTGCTAAAAAAAAAAACACCAAAAATGTTTTACTGACAGATGATGTTTCACATGACTCGTTTTCATTATTCCCGATCCACGTAACGAGCAGACCACCGCAAACGCCGCTGCAATGTGGGCGGAGCCGGAGTGCTTTGCCCGAGCTGCTGCTGAAAGTAATGTGGAATGTTGATTGTTTTATTATCTCTCAGGAAAAACATTTTAGGTGTTTGTTAGCAAAGGCGATTGAGGAATATTGCTGTTCATTACTGAATGTGTGACGAATGTCGAATATGAAACTAGCTTAACCACTGCTGACAGCAGAGTCAAAGAGCAGAAAAGATATTTGGTGTGTAATCGCTGCATCTCCTGGTATCAGATATTCAAAATTACCTGGTTAACCCGCAGCTGACTTTGTCAAAACATGAAACGGGCAAAAGCTTCACCGCGATGCATCCCTCATCCAGCATGTAAACACATGAAGAGATAACGTTACAGTTGATCAGCACTTTGTGCTAACTCTGGAAGGAATAGGCATAAATAAAGAATTATGAGGTGAACTTTTAAGAATGTTCATAGCTTCACCACCTGCTGTAGCTGAATTGAGAAAGTAGTCAAAAACAGTAGCTAAAAATGCTACTAAATGTTATGTTTTTCAAGGTCATCCTCCAATCCCTCAATTTTAGCACCGGAGTTGTTATGTCGCCTCTGTTAAGACATGACAGCTGGTTTTTCCTCATTTATATGTAGTTATAGATCCAAAACAAGAGGAATTGCGCTGTCGGCTCTACAGTTGTAATGTAACTAAATTCTAGTTCCGGCGTCTACCTGAAGTATAACCCATAAATCACGCAAAGGCTCATGGGGGCTAGGAATAAGGTGTATAAATATCTTTGGTATACAGACGTCCCTCGCTAACCGCTGCAGCTGTGCTCTAAAAATGACTCGCACAATCCACTCAGGAGTCGTCTTTCCTTCTTACAGTAATTGTTGGTGTTCTGAGGCTGTAAAACTCCTCATTTCACACTTTTTACTCTTTTCTCAGACTTCAGCTACGTCTGACCTTTAAGCTGGTATGGATAAATAAAGCAAAATAAAATGACGCAACCGTCGTAAAACTGTTATTTTCAAAATAGATTATAAATCCACCGTGTCTCCAACTTTATTATCTGTGTGTGAAACGGTTGAGTCTGTTGTTAGCCAGAGCATCTTCTGCTACCGCAGATTTACTCTTCTGTGAAGTCGAAGGTTCTTCTTCGGTTTTTGTTAGCTGTTAGCTACTAGCTTAGCTATCCAGGTAGCCGCTTTAAGTCACATGACCAAAACGGATGTTGTGAACAGAATACGTCAGTTTTTTTTTAAATAAAACTTCCTTCAGCATCAAAAATAAACCGAAATAATCAGAGTTATCGAATGTGTTTCCTATTTCTGTTTGTGGACCGGTACCGGTCCGTGACCCCGGCGTTGATGCAGGTTGTCTCTTGGTTTCTGCTCCTTTTCTTGACTTTGTGCTCAGTTCTTCATCACCTTCGAGCAGCTGAAGAAGCTCCCGTTCTAACCAGAGCGTTGGACCGCCCCACTCAGAGGGGGGCGTAAGCAGCAGCCTGGTGTCTTCTCACCCCCTCCTCATCCGACCAAATGGAACCACCGTCGTACTCCTTCAGTTTGTCGTTTTTAAAGGTTGCTGCTTCTGTCGTCTCTCTGGCAGCTGAACGTCTGCATGAAGAGACGAACTTTGGAGGAAAAACAAAAAAAAAGCTTCTAACTAAAGAGTTTATTGACTTGAAATAGGGATGTGAAATTATAAAACAGATGTTTGTATTTATGGAGTTTTAGAGCGTTCAGAGGAACGCCGCGTCCAGATCCTGGAGTTGAGGAGCGAACAGCAGAATGCTGGGAGTGGAGAGCGCGGCCAGTCGACTGTTACAGCAGTTTACCGTCCCGATGGAGATGCAGCAGAAACGGCAGCTTTCAGTCCAACCACAGGAAAGGTCGAGATGTGAGTCGAACACTGTTAGCAATAATTATCGAGGAGTTTCCATGAGATTGGAATAAATCATAGGAACAAGTACGGAAATACAAAGACATTCGAATATTTCTGAAATGTTTTGTTCTTGGAGCGTCTCGTTGGAGGCAGGAGCATCGTCTTCAGTCCGTCTTCCTCAATCTGAGGTCCTGATTGGTAAGAAGTCCAAAACATTTCAGCATTTCAAACGTCCTTTGGCGTTTCCACCGCTGTGAATCCTCCAGTTCCTGCTGGTCAACCGGCAACATTTCCAGAGAATCTTGATGGCGTTTAGAGACGGTAAATCCCACTTTGACTTCTTTAAGCTGTTTCTCAGTTCTGAGGCCACATACTTTGATAGACAATAATAAATGATCAGGTTCTGTGAGTGAAAACATTTGCTCTTTAGCAAAAAGAAGCAGATATAAGGTTTGTGGTTTTAAAGATTTTACCTCCTGAACTCCAATTTCTTCGTCTTTTTGTTTTGTTAAAGAAACGTCCCGTAAACATAAATCAAGCAGGAGAATGTGAGCAGGTCAACAAAAAGCTGGTGTAAATGGATGTACAGACTGCTGTTCTCTCTGAATGTAAAAAGGACATTTTCTCCTTTGTGCCAACAGTTTCTTCTAAACCGTACCATCTTCTCTATCAAAACAAAAACTTTGATTAGATGACTGAAACCCTTCTGTCTCCTCATTGTTGATTTCTGTGAGAACATATCAGTTTACTGACTCCGCCCTCTACAGCTTCCTCGCTTTTCCACTTTACTGAGTCCCAGACACTTTGTGTTTATAAAATCAATTTTAAAACTGATGTTAATGAGAACTCCCTCCAAAGTTTTTTTTTTTTTTTTAAAGAATAGTCGAATTGATAGCGTCTTCCAGTCCAAACGTGGTCTCCTGATCTCCAGCGGCCTCCTCTGCTCTTTGATATTTATTGCAGTTGAACCGTGAAGCCCAACAGCTGCTGAAGTATCCACGCTTTCCTCTGTACACGAACTGGAGTTTGAGGATTTAGAGTTGAGTGATGCTTCAGAGGGAAAAGTTCTGCTTTCGGTTCTGTTTTTAAACTTTCTTTTGGATTCTTTAAAGCCTTAAACAGTCGTGTGCAGATGTTTATTCTCCAGGATACACATTTATAGACATTCAGAGCTTCTCAAATGTAAAGATGGCAGCTTGGAGGTGGCTTTTATTTTGTTTGTGAGTTGCAAACCTGCTGCAAGAACTGCATGTGTGACTGACATGTTCCTGACGATTTTTTGTGCTTTTTGAATATTTCTCGGGTCATTTTGCTGAGATGTCTGGCAGGAAAACTCCATAATGCCCATGCATCTTTATTTGTAAATAACTTTATTTAAAAAGTGAGGAAACTCGAGCGCATGACTGTTCACTGATCACCTGATGTTCACTTTGCTTTGTTGCCTTTTCTTTTATGTCCACACTGTTTTATTTTTCAAGTTGAAAAAGAAAAATCTTTATTTTTTTGTTGAAATTTATTGTGAAACTGCATTTCCCTGCAGGTGCGATCTGTTACCTGAAGAACGAGTCACTGAGCCTTTTGGATCACCTGTGTACTGTAAAACTGTAGAAGTGTCGTCTGTCGGGACAACGGCTTTAAAAACACCCCCCACTCCCCCAAAAAAATCCCACCTGTTCGGTCAGCTGACAGGTACTTATTGACACCAACTGATCACAGAGAAACACTGGGAAGAAGCTACATGCTGATTGGACAGCTTGTAGTTTTGTTCGGAAACCCTTTCAAAATAAAAGTCAAAGAATTTAAGGGCAAAAAACTTTTTCTGTATTATGAAATTATTTATTTGTTATTATTTTAAAGCTAATTATTTAAAAAATGTATCATCCTAAAATTCATATTTATTTTTTCTGGCAGCTTCCTGTCTTTAAACGGATAAACACGACAGACCAGATCATTTCAAAGCAGCCGCTCGACGTTTGTGCTGCTAGAAGACGAATCACACGCTCACAAAGTTCTTTTTTTTATTTCTGTTGCTCTGCTGTAATTTCTCAGCATGTTTTTTGTTGAAATTAAATCAGCAAAAAGTCAGACAGAAATTTTTCAAACTGTGAGTTGAAGCTTGTAAAAACTTGCAGTTTCATGAATGTAAATGTTGTTTTGATTTTGTTGGGAAAATCATAGTCTGTTCAACTTTATTTATGAAAATATTGAAAGTTAATTGATGTTTTTAAAAATTCAAAATGTACATCTTTTTCTCTTGAGGTGAAAGTCAGAAAAATTAGCTATGGAAATAAAAGTGACTTGATAAATGAGGCTATTTTTTATCTATTGTGATCAATCATCTTTTATACTGCATAATTATAATTTGAGAAAAGATTATCTGAAAGTAACTAAAATTCTATGTATACATGGTAAAAATGCTTTAAGTTAAAATTATGAGCATCTTTGTCATTGAAGTGTCCAATTTTATCTTAAAATGACACTTAAAGGCAACATTTTGACTTCCTGTTTGAAGCAGCTCATAACTGACGCCAGGTAGGTTCACCAGATGACCACTAGGTGGCCTGTGAGTCACAAATCTGTCCCTCACTCTAAACTGTAAACAATTACAGCAAATCTAAACTAATCA